>NW_024581379.1:0-14265 GCF_017639235.1 Corvus kubaryi
CACTGAAGGACTCCGGAGCTCCAAGGCCCTGTAATCTTAAAATGAGTGCCAGAGCTTCTCAAAATCCTTCAGAACCTCTGAGCTCGGCGGCTCCTGCTCTGGATGGATGGAAGATTTATGACAGTGGGATTTACAACACTTGGCTCCTGGATATCAGGCCATTTATTCACCATAAGAGAAATTTAGGAGCTGCTCAGCACCTGACAGTAGCAGCACAGAACAATTTAAGAGAATTAAAGACAATTTCTGCATTTAATTAAGAACCAGCCAGGCAGTTGAGAATTGCACAATACCAGAAGATCAATGGTGAATTTTGTATCTCATCTCCTGCAAAGAACAACGTGGCCTTTGCGAAGGCCAGGAATAGTTAAATTTAATATAGGAGAGAAAAATGTGGGTTTTTTCATATTTTCTGCACTCAGTTCCAATTGTTATCCATTTTATGTAGTTATAGGAACATTATTTTATGCATTAAGAGTGAGCTACCTAGAAATGAAATCTATTTTGCACAGGAGAACCAACAAAAGCCATGTCCTGCTGAACCATACACATGGTTTTGCCATGCCTACATCTGGGGCTTTACCTGCACCATGACCAATGCTGCTTTCAATACTACTCAGAAGAGCCCAAAACATATCCAGGTGATCCCTGTGGCTTCCAACAGTCTCAGAGCACCTGGAGAATGCCATCTCCTCAAAACCTTCACCTTTGCTGCTTTTACAAACAACTTCTCCCAGTCCCATCCTTTACATTCTCAGCTGTACAGCAGCAGCTTCCAGGGCTCTTGGGTCATTCTGCACAACCTTCCCTGTGGCTGCATGTGAGACAGGGAAATAATTTGGTTGCAAAGTCTCTCCCTTGCTGGAGTCCTGAAGCCTATTAAATCTGTGTCTCAGGGAGGGAGAACACGTTCTCTGCGGAATTCCTTGGAACTCAGAGCAGTTTCAATGTTATTCTACTGAAATCTGTATTATAATAAAGGTCAAGCCTCATTTTAATGCCACGAGCATGATAATGTCCACACTGTGCTCCACACACAGCAGGTCACTCATTAACACCCCACCACCCCTCAGCCCTGTGCTAACAAGCCCAGCCTGAAGCATTAAGTACGTCTGAAATAGCTTTTCAAGCAGGCACCCCACACACTGTACATGAAATATCTCAGTGCACAGTGGTTCATTTAAGAAAAAAAATTGCACTAGTGCCACCATTCAGCATCACTGAGTTAATTTTCTGTGGATTTTTTATTAGATATACAGACCATTTTTCGTCCTAACATGAGTAAATGTAAGAAATAGTGCTGCAGCAGCTGAAACCTTAACGCATAAATACAGACTGTTTTCCTTAAATATGTACTTAGGTTGTTTTCTAGACAATTAAACTTCTCAGAGGAAAGTACCAGCTGAAGAGAGCAAACATTTGAATGATATTCAGAGCAAAAAATGATGACTAACAGAACCAAATGGTGTAATTTCGAGAGCTGTACTTTATAATCATCATTTTGAGCAGAGCAGGGAACAGCGTTACAAACCATGGGGTACAAACATTGCTGCAATCAGCTCCTGCTCCTCCACAGAGATTCTGTAGCCTTGTGTAGTTGGCAAGTTTTTAATTCATTCTGCCCATTTGAAAAAAAAAAAAAAAAAAAACAAAAAAAAAACGTAGTTTATTCCTACTGCTATTGCAGGATTTGTAGCCATGAATGCACCACTCCAAGGGTGGGCAGGCCCTGGCACAGGGTGCCCAGAGCAGCTGGGGCTGCCCCTGGATCCCTGGCAGTGCCCAAGGCCAGGCTGGACATTGGGGCTGGGAGCAGCCTGGGACAGTGGAAGGTGTCCCTGCCATGGCTGGGGTGGCACTGGATGGGCTTTGAGGTCCCTCCCAACCCAAACCATTCCATGGACACTGCCTCCAGCTCCGAGTTCCTGCATCTCTGCCCTGCTCTTTAGCTGGCTTTGGCACAGTCCCCACAGGAGATGAACAACTTCAGTGGTCACCTCTCCTCCTGAACCTCAGCCTGGTGTCAGAACAGACTCCCACAGCTCTGCAGCTGCACAGCAGCCACCACCACCCCGTGGCTCTCCTCTGGGGAACGCTGCCCTGGCTGCTGCCACTCCAACCATCCTCAGAGGGGAAATGCCAGGGGAGTTCAGAACGTGCCATGAGACCTGTTCTGAGAGATTCGGCATCTTCAGAGTGAGGTGAGACAGCCCTGAGCAGGATGGAGAACACCCACGAGAGAGGTTTGCTGCACGGGACAGAGCAGCCTGTGAGGAGAGCTCCTGGCCTGCCCTTCACTCCAGAACAGCTGGGAAAGGCTGGCTCTCATCCTGGGGGATATCTTTGCCTCAGACACAAACCCTGGAAGGCTGATGGAGTTTTCCAGTGATGCCAAGTGCTGTTGATGCCATGAAGATTTTTGCCTTTTCTTTTATACCCCTGTTATACCTTTTACAACTTCTGTATTCCTGGTGCTTTTTGCCTACATTCTTGGACTTGTTTGTCAAGCTGAGAGACTCAACATCTCAGAAGCTTCGTAGCCAGGGATCAGTGTGCCCCAGACCCCAAGGTCCTCTCCAGAACACATTCTGTAAACCAAGATAGAACCATCCAGGGGAAGGTTCCTTGGGGAGGGGGGGCTCACTTGAGCCTCTCATTGGGGAATCTTTGATAGATATGCTAATTAGTAACACCTATAATGATATACCCAATGTTGGGGGGGGACTTAGAGAAAGAAGAAGAGAGACACAGAGACACAGGGAAAGACTCAGCGGGGTGCATCTCGATGCCTATGACCTGGACGTGTACACCTAAGGATCCTTAAAATAAATACCAAGATAAAATCCCTTTTCCCCTTCTAACCGTGTGTGACTCTTGATTTTAAGACGAGGAAAAGGCATCACTGTGATGCCAAAGCGCTGCCTTCTGGGGCTCAGCCCCTTTCCAGAGGCACACTGAGCGGAACAGCCGGAGTACGGCTGCTGGACCTCGGGAGACAGGACGCAGCAACCACACGGCTCAAGGATCATTTCCCCTTCTCAGGGGTCTTTATTGGGGTCTCATCCCAGAGCATCCCTTCCCGATGACCATGGGAACTGACTGCCCAGCCCTGAGTCTGGTATAAACCACTTTGGGAACGTCAAACTCCGATGCCCTGACGGCATTGCACAAAACTGAACAGGAACGGGAGCAATTTGTGGTGCCCAGCTGCAAACTGCAATAACAGCCTTTAAAACATCCCTTCCTTCACCCACCAGGTGAAGAATCCCTCACTCAGGCAAGCAGCAGACTGCTCATTCATAATTTAAGACCTCATTCAGTTTCCAGCAAGTCAATGAGAAATCTCCTACAAACCTTAATGTCAGGTGAATGGTGCCACAGGGCCCAGCTGCTGCTGGGGGCAGCAGGAGCCTGGCAAGGTGAACTGAGCTACACATTTAAAGCAAAAGCAGCAAAAAACCAAAAATTAAACCAAATCATTCTATAGAGCAAACAGAAAAATTACTTCCAAGGATTATAGTTTCGTGTTTTAAGTGACTGAAGGGGTTTTTATGGCATTGCAGGACTTCTGCAGGGGAGCAGTGGCACAGCTGAGTAGGGATGCTCAGTGCAGGGATGCTGCTGGCACAGGACTGAGAATCTCCAGGGAATCTGTCAAAAAGGCAAAGATGCTTGTGCCACCCAGACCACACCAAACTCAACCTCAGCCATCAGAGTTTTGCTGCTTTTTCTAATTAAAAAAAACGAACAACGAAACAAACCCAAAAAAACCCACCCCAAAACAAAAAACCAACCAACCAACCCAAAATCCACATAAAACCGACCCACCAACAAAGAAAAAAAAAAAAGAGAGCAAAAAGAAAACCTAAGGTAGGAGCTTTTTTATCCCAGTTACAGTAATAATTTGAAGGAGGGGAAGGAGGAAGGAGAGGAACAGAACAATTTCCTGGCACATCAAGTGCCTATTTTCTGCCAAGCAAAAATTCTGCCTTCCCACTGCACTGCCCAGGCACTCAGAGCTGCCCCTGCACTCTCAGATCCTGCCTTGAACTCCAGCATTTGCCTGGACTCAGCCAGTTTGACACACCAGGCTTCCTGCAGAGCAGACAGCTTTGCTAACATATTTTAAAGGCTCAAAAAGGAGAAAATGCCACTTATGCCACTTTTCCTTCTCCTTGCTGGGGACACCAGCCTTGTTTTCTCTGGCAGGGACTCTCAGGTACTGGCTTTTAAGGACCACTAAGAGGTTGGAACTTCAATCAAAGGGACCATCTCAGACCCGTCTGTGGAGTAA
This sequence comes from Corvus kubaryi, assembly GCF_017639235.1. NCBI lineage: Eukaryota > Metazoa > Chordata > Aves > Passeriformes > Corvidae > Corvus > Corvus kubaryi. Next base: position 4,295 of record NW_024581379.1, read on the forward strand.
TCTCAGTGTAAGTCCACACCTGCTTGAGCAAATCAGCACTTAGATCCCTCAAATATTTCAACACCTTCTTGGATTTGGGTTTCTCAGAAGCCGAAAGAAATCAAATCCCACAGGAGCACGCCAGCTCTGCCCTCCTCCAGTGTATGTCTCGTAAAGCAGGAGGGGATGCTTGGCCTAATTCCACTTTTATACCATCCCATCCCACATCTCATTTGCACAAGCTCTCAGCAGTGCTTGAAAAATTCCATCAAAGAAAAGGATTCGCAGTGTTTCACATATTAATTTGTGTATTAAAGTGGAAGACAAAACCCTTTTTGCCTCATGGCTTGGCTGCAAGCAAGTGAAGTTTATGCCACGCTAGCAATTAACTACTCGTTTCCAAAACGAGCACCAAGTCCTCCCCACCATCTCTCAGCGTATTTCCACCTCACAAGTCCAACTGCAAGCACAGATATCTCATCGAGCTCACTTTTCTGATGATACAGTATTTTTAGAGATAAATACACTTCGAGTAATCAGGGCTGCATTAAATCATCCATCAGCCTCACATCTCCCAAGGATTCCTCAAGTGAACAGCTTCCTCCTTGCAGGAGAGCTCATCCCAGCCAGGATTGGGAACAGGTAAACCAGCTCCTCCAGACCCCAGGAGCTCCTCCAAACCGGACAGAAGTCCACCCAAGTGGTCTCTGGCCACCTCTGCAAGGCCTTGGGGTAAATCCACAATTTGTCTACACAAAGTACTGAATATTTTGCTGTGAATTCAAGGTCACTGCACATCTGAACAGCTCTGTAAAAAGCAGGAGGCAGAGCAGGCCCACCTGGACAGGCAGAAACCAGCAAACAAGGGAGACACTTGCTGAGGGCAACACCGATTTTCTTGTGCTCCCAGAAAGAAAAGGGAATTTCAGCAGCCAGCAGCCTGTGAACGTACCTGGAAATTGCATCCCCATCAGAAAGAAAACGACTTCTCAGCTTGTATCTTAAATATAGCACAGATTTAGGTTGTTGACCACATTTTTTACTGTTATACGCTATGGAAAGATTCCTGCAAATCATATTAGAGGTGTTTACCCAGTTTTTATTGCTTTAAAATATGATTTAAACAAAAGCTACAGAGAAAACTGAAAGGTTATTGGAGACATCTGAGTCTTGAGTATTAGTTTTCTTACACAATTTCTGGCATACTTTCATTTTCTTAATCTTATTGAAAGTACAGTAAACACATTTCAGATAACAGCTTTTCCTATGGAATTACAGCTGTTCCTTCACTTCAAAAATAGGACCTTTAGATATAATTTAAAGCATTATTACTAGCATTCTTTTATTCATAATGAAACTGATAACATTAAGATTTTAAATTTTCTTTCTCCTGTTCACTAGCTGTTCCACATGACTAATAACTTCTATTTTCTACATAAAGCACAGCAACTTTTGGGCTTTTCATGCACAATGCTCAGCTTCAGTATCATGATTTCTTGGAAAGAAAAATACAATAAATGGTGCTCAAAACCCCTCCCCCAACCCATCAATATTCCCACCACATGAATATTAAAGAAAAAATAACTTTTTGAGACAGATTAGGAATCTTAATGAGTTGAAATATAAATACGTTATTCATCCAGTTCTGTGCCTAAAGCACCAAAACCATCTGACCCTCTGATGGCAGGACATCCCACTGAGATCGTTCCCAAATCCCAGCCCACCTCCCATGGCTACAACAGCAATTCCTTCCACTCTGCAGAAAACAGGACAAAGCCATGGGAAAGGGCTGGTACAGCCCGTGTACAAAATGACACTAAAAAGCCACTCCACGTGTTCCAGCATCAGGCTCCCACCATCTACTCAGCATTTCAAAGTGGGAACTGCTCTGTTGTGATGCTTTCAGACTGCACTTTCCAAAGCAGCAGATCTGTGTTTTTACCAGCAGGAGCTGTTGCACTGAACCAGGTTCTTCACCAAGGTACAAATACATTTCCCCAAACCCAGTTGTGTAACAGGACACCAACCAGCAGCATCACCAGTCTCACTGACTTAACAGATCTCTGCAGTTCTGAGATGAGAATTAATTATTCACAAACAAGTCCTTGTTAACTAAAGCCATTATTACCCACTTACACTGGAGAGCTGGTGTTTAGTAAGCAGTGTGAGCAGTGCAAATGGAAAATTACCCTGAGATAGCTCAGCTCTGAGAGCTGCTTCCAGAACCAGCCCAGCCCAGCTCCTGGCAGGACACACATTAAGGGAGGTTTTCCCAAACCCATCCCAGTGAGGGCTGCAAAGGCACTTTCACAACAAGGATTTCTCACTCAGTGGAAAATCAGAATGAGCCCTCTCTGTTAAAAATAATTTACAAAGATCTTCAATGCACCTCTGTGCCCTGAGCAACCTGGTCTAGGGAAAGTGTCCCTGCCCGTGGCAGGGGCTGGAATGTGATGAGCTTTGAGGCCACTTCAAACCCAAACCAGTCTGGGACTATGACTCAGGAAACAGTTCCTCAGCAAGAAATGTTTATTTGATGATTTCTGAATGTAAGTGGTTAATACTCATTCTGAATCTCCAATATCTCACGACTGCCAGCTTCAAAATTTGTTGTCATTAACTAGCAACTATCACACAAAGCATGCAGAAAGAGGGACAGGTTCCAGTGTTGGATAACCCCCTTCCCATGGCACAGAGAGCCAGCATTGTTTCATTATTCATCAGAAGGTGCTGAGGAACATGGGCTGTGATACTTGATCAAGCAGCAAGCTTCTAAAAATATTTTCAGTTCTATTTATTGGGAACTTGCTTCTATTTTTTCCTTTGCATAAACCACTCGCATGGCAAGGTGCAACACAAGCCTGCAGCCAGTGTCATAAACACGCCTAGGAAGAAGAAAAAGCTCAGAGCAATCACTTATGTGGCAGAAATGTGGCACAACTTTAATAGGGAAAGGAACTCTTTATCCAAACAAATTCCCTAGGAAAAGAAGAAGGTGAGATTCCCTGCCCTGCCCCATCTGTGCCCACCACAACCCTCACTGATGTCCTCCCTTCCCACAACCCATCAGGCCCTGGAAGGCCCATCTCCAGCAAAAGGATGGAATTATGGAATGTAGGATCATGGGATATCCTGGAAAGGACCCACAGGGATCACTGAGTCCAGCTCCTGGCCCTGCACAGGACCCTGCCAAGAACCCCATCACTAATTAGGACATTAGTTCAACACCTGGATAAACTTAAGCCTCAACTTCCTCACAGCAGGGCAAGACAGGCACTCAATGGCCTGGGCTGAGCCTCTGTGCAAGCAGAACTGTGAGAATGTGAGCTGGCAAGCTGAAAGGGACTGCATTCATTTCTGGAGGTGTTTTAATCGAATCAGGAGTCTGAAGAGTCACCATTGTGTGTTTTGTGACAGCACTTTGGGACGCCAGTTAGTGAAGGCACCCAGCAGAAATTGATTCCCGAGCAGAGGCAGCGCTGAAGGCGTGGAAAAGACGTGAAAAAGAGATGGAAAAGTTGCACCTCCAGCCTTAAGTAGGACTTAAGAAAGAAGTCAAGCAGTGACCAGGAAAGATCTGTTATCTGCCAGCAGCTCTTACAACCCCCTGGGACAGGTTTCTGAAATCCTCAAAGCAGTATTACCACAGTAACTTGAACCAAGCCAGAGCAGAAGGAGGGCTTACATCGTACTCCAGCTTATTTCTCAAAAAAAATAGAAAACCCAGCACAATGCTGCTGACTAATCATTCTGCTGTACCTCCAAAGCACTCCTGCTTCCCCAAAAACCACCCACAGTCACCCAAGGGAAACTCACAATGAGCAGCCAGGAGTGGTTTTAAACAAGAGTCCTAAAAGTGAGGCGTGACAAAACCTGATTAACAAGAGCACAGGTACTGGGTATTTCTAACAACAAACCATCAGAAAAATCAGAGACCATTTCAAACACAGAGAGGAGCAGTCAGGGCAGGTTTTCAGCCTGGACATGCAAAGGATCCCTCGTAACTAATCACAGAAACAGGGACTGAAAAGGGACAACGAGCCTCCAGCCAAGGTACAGCAAGGGCGAAGAGGCATTTTATAAAATGCTATTACAATTCAGTAATAAATAGACATTATTTTATTATCCAATAGCATAAAACTTATTTAACATAATATATTAAGCATACTTAACCCAGCTAAAGTTGTACACTCCTAGATGTTTATGTGATGATCCCAGGGATTTGTTTTTGAAGAGATTTTCTTAGGGACCTACAAATCCCTTCATTTTTAAGGCTAATGCCACCTCCCTCTTGGCTGCAGACACCCAGATCTGCTTGCATGTGACCATCTGAGCCTCCACAGACACTTGGAAGATGCTTAATTTTTACTTAATGTTTACATCTCATGAGAAATAGGGAAGAGCAAGAATAGAAAGAATAAGATACTTTAAAGAAATAAATTCTGGCTTGGTTTTTAGACAGTTTCTGAAGTTGTTTCCAAGCCAGTTTAAAGCACACGAAGTGGCAGTGAATGAATTCTTGCTGCACAGTGCCTTTTTAAGAGTGAAGAACATCCATTATGAAACTATAAAAAGCAGCAATAGCAAAACTGTGCCATGTTTATCTCGTCACTTGACATATCAAAATACCCACTTAGTGTCAGCATGACACACAAAAGTGTCTACAAAAGCAGGATTTTGCTCTGTGTTAGGAATACTTGCCCTTATTTCAATGGCAAGTCTCACTAATAGCAAAGACTCTTAATTGTGTGCTCTTTTTGAGTGTCTGTGACACTGCAGCCCGTGCTTCCTGTAATGAGAAGAAAGGTGAGATGTGAATGGGATTTAAGTGCAGTTCAGTAAATATTTGGCAACAGGCAGCAATTCCTAGGGAGTGAGGCTGTTAGATGCATTAAACATCATCATTTCACACCACAGTTCCTCCGAGACTGTTTGGTCAGGACTGTCGAGGGACACACTTTGGAAGGGAATTCCTAATGAGCAACTGCATTCCAGCGTTCACATCCATCTGCTTTCATTAACCTTACAAAGGAGATGATTTATTCATCATAAAGATATTAAAATGCACTAAACCTTCTCTTATCTCAAGGTATTTGTCATTGTTTTGTACAGAAAATAGCACTTAGGAGGCTGTTTGAAGTCACCTCGCTTCTTTTTAATTACTTTTTGCAGTTAATTGGCTCCTGGGCGGCTTCAGGGGAGAGATTCAAAGGGACTGTGGCTGAACCCGGGCTCTGTGAGGCCCCAGGTCTCACCCCAACAACTGAGAGCTGAAACCCCACTTGCCCTCTCCCCTTCCCTTGGGCTTGGTTACCTCCAGCACCTCCTGCCCCGAGCTGGGTCCCAGCCCCCGGTGCTGCTCACACAGCCCCCCTGTGTCCTCAGGAGTCCCAGGACAAAACTCCTAACAAAATTCCTAGTTAAGATCAGGCAAGATTAGTTAAAACCAAAACTTTGAATCACAGAGTGGTTTGAGTTGGGAGGGACCTTAAAGCTCATCTTGTTCCCTGCCATGGGCAGGGACACCTCCCACTGTCCCAGGCTGCCCCAAGCCCCAATGTCCAGCCTGGCCTTGGGCACTGCCAGGGATCCAGGGGCAGCCCCAGCTGCTCTGGGCACCCTGTGCCAGGGCCTCCCCACCCTCCCAGGAAACAATTCCTCCCCAAAATCCCATCTAAATCTCTCCTCTTTCAGCTTAAAGCCACCTCCCCTTGTCCTAAACATATTCTGTGGTCCTCAGTGTGATGGAGCTGATGTGGAAGTTACCTGAGGTCATCTGGTTATCAATAGCCATCAATGCCAAGTTTATCATTTCCTGCCAATTTGCTTTTTCCTAAACATTTTTCCATCTTCCCACCATGGACACCCTGCACTATTTCACACTCTACTTACCCCTGCAAGCACAGGCATCTTTCATTATCATGGATATCAAGGTAATAGAATGCTGATATTCTGTGCTATCTCCTTTCCAAATATTAGCCCAGTAAAATTCCTCTTCTGGAGACATAGTTTTAAAATCCTGTTCATTTCATGTGTGCACACACACAAAAAAAAATCAGTGTTCACTCTTCCTTCCTAATTCGAAGTATTTTCTGTTTCGCCCAATTAGCTTTTCTGCTTACTACGGCCTCAATTTCATCACTTGGTTAAATTACTGATCAATCAGCTGAATCACAGATATTCTGCAGCACAGGACCCTCCAAAAGGATATTCCCAGTACTCCAGGGCAGAGCAAATCTTCAAGTGATTCCTTAATAGCTTTTTGGATTCAGCTGTGAGTTCAGGGACAGAGAGAAAATAAATTGGAAAGAATATTGCAATTCTTGCCCCGTTGCTGTTCTGGTGGAGGTGTGGAGCAGCTGATCCCTCCCTGCCCTTCACACTGCTCTGCCACCTCTCTTTTGTCCTCAAATTAGCAACCCCACCTTCTCTAACCAACCAAAGCCCAGAGGATATGGAAAAATGTTTCCATATTATTGGCAATTCTCTAGCTTTGAAGCAATTACACTTGGGAGAAGGGGAGAGGGAAGGCTACAAACACCTATTGTTTCAAAATCACTGTCCTAAAAATCAGCTCCACTCTCCTCTCATAGCCAGTTCATCCCAAGTGCCCAAAGCAATAGGGAGCTTCAAGATACCTTGGTTCTGATAGCAAGAGATTACCCCAACTATGGTGCTGAAGCTTTTTTCTCAATTAAAAAAACCCAGAAGCCAACCTCAAATCAACCCCCAAATAAGGAGCACAGATCTGCCCTAACAGATCTCCAGGGAGAGTCTTCCCCTGACACAGTGCTCCCACACCTCCAGGGAGCCACGGGACCAAAAAAACCCAAATAACACCAAACAACTGCTATTTCCAGCTACTATTGACTCCCTGGGTTAATATTGCTGCTTTTCTACCCTGCCAGTTGTCTCATCTCAAGGTGGTACAAGCCATTTTTAATCCAGACCCATCCTATCGCCCTACAGCCCCTGGAACACCAAGCAGGTAATTCCAACTCCATTACTGGTACCTCAAGTTCTTCCTTAAGCTCTTTGCAATAATAAAGACACAGAAAACCAATTTCTTGGGGTGTTTTGGTTTTTTTTTCTTTCCATTTCTACAGCTTTTAGAATCAATACTTTCTCTCAAGGAAAACAGCTGTTAAAAGTGTGAGTGTTGAGCCCTCTCTGCCTGTGGGGTGGTTCTCTTGAACAGAGCATTTCTGAGTGTTTGGCCAATGGTTCCTGTCAGTGCTTTTCACATTTGCAAGTGCTTGCATGCAAGACAAAGTGAACAAAGCCCAACAGAAAAATCATTCTGTTTTCAATAGAAATTACTGAATAAGGTGGTACAACAACACTTTAAAGAAATATTCTAAATCTGGAAACCTAAAAATATCTCTCCGCTCTATAAAGGCTCAACCAAACCCTTCTGCTTTTGTTTCCTGGTGTTCCAAAAAGCAAATTCACACCACCTCTCAAAACCCCAATTTTCATCTGGATTTTTACCTGCAGTTCACTTAAGACTCACTTAAGTGCACATTAAGTTTTAATGTGAAGGGTGCTATGTGTGCACAGCAGCTGAAGAGTAATAGCTCTACAACTCCATTTTTTAAACTTGTAGCTCCCCAAAAATGAGCATAAACAACAAGCTTCTGTTTCCTAATGAGAATTATTTACAGCTGTGTGGGATTCATGTGGCTTGGGCAGATGTTTGACCTCCATCAGACAGGCTGAAAATTTGCTTTTTCAGTGCTTCAGGAAAACAAAGATGTTCCAGCCAGAGATCCCACATCACTTGAGGAATTTAGAGAAAGAAGGATGAGTTTACTTGGAAATTGCCCATGGAGGTCAGTGCTGACTGTCCACTGCTTAGTTCTTACATTTAGGAGGAAATTTCCTGTCCATCACGCTCTGCACTGCTGTTAGGAGAGAGGAGGACACAGAGCAAGAGCTCAGGGTTTATCTGGTAGGAGTCAGAAATTAAACCTCCTCTTTTGCAGATCTGGTTAAGGGCACTTATTTTCTACTTGCATAATTTTATTCCCTAATATTGCCCACTTGTAGCTGGCACTGAGAACAGACAAGCTTCAGGAATCACATTGTCCTTTCTGAATAAAGAACCAGTAATTAATTTACAAAGTCTTATTGTACCTTTCCACCCTCCTTCCATAGTTAATTATCCACTGCCTAATAGCCTCCTACATCCTTTCAAGGAGTAGATATCAATTTTGCCACTGGCTAAGTGCAAAAAAAAAAATTAAGAAATAATCAGCTTTTATGATTCTCTTCTAATCTACACCTTTAGGATTGACCTGTTCTGGCTAAGAAACAGCGCCAGGATGTTTGGCCTCCAAGTGATAATTAAAAAGCTCATTACTGAACCCCATTAAAGACCTCCATAAGAGCCTCAGCCTGGGAGTGGCTGAGGTGAGTGGTGAGGGAGTGGGAAGGACTCAAAGGCCACACTCATGTTCCTGTGGGACCACTTCTCTATTTAATTTTTGTAAAGGAGGAAGCTGATCCCACCCAACCTTACAGGATGGGCTGTGGGATTTGGGGGGTTATTTCAGGGTATAGTTTCAATGGTCTAATGTAAATTAGAAGTGGGGTCACTCTTGGAGGGCACAAGGTAAAGAAGGACTCGCTGAGCACGGTCTGAGAAAAGTGTCCAGGGCTCAGAAGCACTAAAGTTTAAACACCACTGGGAAATCTCTGCATTCAAACACTGCCATCCAAGAGGCTGAAGGTGACAAGGACAATCCTGCACCTTGTACATTAGGTCTGTAAGTCTGTCTGTCAACAACCTCTCCAAAATACAGACACTGTGGGGTGAAGAGTAACCCTTGAGCTTTACCTCTGGCTCGTCCAGCCTGCCTTGCTCAGCACATGTTGACACTGCTTCTACTACAAAATGAATTCAAATAAAAAGGAAAGAAAAATATGTTAAGCTCCCACTCTTTTTGCCTACACAGTTCCACTAACAAACACATACATAGTCTGCATCTGCCGGGGAGCTGAGACAGGAAATGAGAATATTCTTTTCAGTGTGATTAAGATCCATGGAGCAGTATGTACTTAAATGCCTTAGGAATTCTCACAAACTTCTTGGAGCCCTTTCAATACTTAAGTCATTACCTATATTTAACACTAACATAGACCAGGACTGCTTCTCACAGACCAGTTCCAATCTGCATTCAGATACACATACACACACAAAATCAAATAATATTTCCTTCAAATCAGTTTAAAACCTGAATGTTTAACACTCAGCCCTACACAGCACATTTTTTTGTCTCTGAACATCCACATTATTGGAATGTGGTCCTACAAGACCAATGAAGGGTTTGGTCCTCAAAGAGTAGAAGCCATGTATTCTATAGAGGAAAAAAGAATGCTACTGTGATTTACCTCAGGATTTTTTTAGGAAAACATATAGTTATTATCAAGCATTTCCTAGGAGGGAACAAGGACAAAAGCCACGATCATGCAAATCCTTGAAAATAATGAAGCAGCAGTGCAGAGGCAGAGGGCAGATCCTGAGTGCACCCAGCCTGGTTTGTGCTATCAACACAGCACATCCCCTTCTTCTGAGCACCCAGACTTCCCAAAATGCATCCAGCATTATTCCCAACGAGACTGCAGAGTGACAAACACATGGAGATGGCACAGGCCTCCCATTAATCCTGGGCAGGCGTTGCAGGGGCTGTATCTCAAGCACAGATCCTTTCCCTACCCTGCAGCACTGAGAAATGCCTCATGTGCTGAGGGGCTGACAGATCAGGCTTTACAGAGAACAGAGGGACATGAAACGAGGCTCTTCTCCAGCAAGGGCAAGCAGAGGCAGAGGGATGCTGGTCACAGTGGGGCTGGAGCTGCATCCAAAACACTCAGCCCTTCACACGATGGACTGAGCTGAGAGCAGGTCCCTCCCTGGCACCACAGGGAACAACAGCCAGTGCTCCAGGGACAGAGCTGCCCCAGGGACAGAGCTGCCCCAGGGACAGAGC
>NW_024581380.1:0-8750 GCF_017639235.1 Corvus kubaryi
CTGGGAATCTGTGTCCATCCCACTGGGAATCCCATGTTCTCCCACTGGGAATCTGTGTCCATCCCACTGGGAATCCTGTGTCTATCCCACTGGGAATCCATGTTCTCCCACTGGGAATCCCATGTCCATCCCACTGGGAATCCCGTGTTCCCCGCGTGTCCCTCCCTTTGGAGCCCCATGTCCATCCCCGCTGGACACCGGTGTCCCCCTGCTTTGCAGCGCTGGTGGTGCCTGGAAGTTCCACCTGGGCTTTGCCAGGAATTTCTTTCGGGAATCAGCCCAAAACGAGGCCGAAGAGGAGCAGAATGATGGCGGAAATCTCCCCTCATTTCCCGAGTGTTTTTAACCCTCCCTATTTTCCAAGCAGTGGCACAGGGAGGAATTTTGGGGATATGGGATGTTGAATGTCGGGACAGCATTCCCATGGCGTGGCTGGGCTGAGACTCCGGCCAGAACCAGGGAATGGCGGGAATTTCAGCAGGAGCTCGAGGCCGGTGTGTGTCTGTCAGAGGGACTTGGAGCTCCGGAGCTTTCCCTGTGCCCGGCTTTTCCTCCCTCTCTTCCCAAACGATTGAACAAATGGTGAAAGCTGGAGGGATTCCTGGGGGTGTTTCAGGGATATTGGTGATGATATTGGTGAGGATATTTCCGGGGATATTTATTTGGATATTTCCAGGGATATTTGTGTCGATATTTGCGTGGATATTTCCATGGATATTTCCGGGGATATTTATTTGGATATTTCCAGGGATATTTATTTGGATATTTCCGGGGATATTTGTGTGGATGTTTCCGTGGATATTTCTGTGGATATTTATTTGGATATTTCCAGGGATATTTGTGTGGATATTTCCATGGATATTTCCGGGGATATTTATTTGGATATTTCCGGGGATATTTGTGTGGATATTTCCCCCAGACCTGCAGCTCGTGGCTGTTTCCCATCCCTGTGCCCGCTGGGAATGGCCGTTGATTCTGTGGGAAATATTCCCTAATTCCTCTCTTTTTTCCCCACAGGTGTTTACAAAATATGGGAAATGCTACATGTTTAACTCAGGAGAGGAGGGGCGGCCTCTCCTCACCACGGTGAAGGGAGGCACAGGGAATGGCCTGGAAATCATGCTGGACATCCAGCAGGACGAGTATCTGCCCATCTGGGGAGAAACAGGTAAGAGCTTCCTTTTCCTTGGGTGATTTCCTGGGAAAAACCATCCCATCCCATCCCATGGATCCCATCCCATCCCATCCCATGGATCCCATCTCATCCCACCCCATCCCATCCCATCCCATGGATCCCATCTCATCCCACCCCATCCCACCCCATCCCATCCCATCCCATCCCATCCCAATCCCACCCCATCCCATCCCATCCCATCCCATCCCATCCCATCCCATCCCATTCCACCCCATCCCATCCCATCCCATGGATCCCATCTCATCCCACCCCATCCCATCCCATCCCATCCCATCCCATCCCATTCCACCCCATCCCATCCCATCCCATCCCATCCCACCCCATCCCATCCTTCCCAGACTGTGCCTGAGCCAGCTCCGCGAGCGAGAGCCTGGCCAGCCCAGGTGGCCCAAGGGTGGCACGTGTGGGTGGCAGGAGTGTGGGACCCCTTCCGAGGCTCCGGCACATCCCGCTCCCCTGGAGAGGCGTTTTTGGGAGGCCATGTCCAAGGTGGACTCCAGCTGCTCTCTGCGTTTTCCTTCTCCTTGGAATTTGGGGATGTTTGCTGCCCTGAGTTGTGTTTGCTGGCTTGGTGCTGTCTGGGTGTGCCAAGGACTGGATTCCTTGGAGCTGGAGCATTTGGGGTGGATGGAATCTGTCCAGGGGCGCACCCAGCGGGGCTGAGCAGCTCCTGAGGAGCTGGAGCGCTCTGGCTGTGGAGCAGGAGGTGCTGACCGGGCGCGCTGGGCTGTGGGGTGTCCCCAGGCCCCATGGATTGGGATGGCAGCTCCTGGAGCAGATGTGGAGCTGTGGGAACACTGGTGCCAGATCCTGTAATGAGCCTGCTGCACAAAGGACGGGCAGGAGGGCTGGGGGACAGGATGGGGCCACCAGGGCCACCAGGGCCACCCGGTCACAGGTGCCCTTAGCGGCTGCAGCTGCCCTGAGCCCACGGTGGCGTTTGAAACGAAGCCAAGAGAAGCGCTGGGAACCTGCCAGGAGCTCTTTGTGTGGCAGAGCCCCGGGGGACCCACCCGGGAGCAGCTGTGGCTGTTCTGGGGCTCAGGGAAGGGACAAGAGGAGGTCTCACTCCAGGTCGGTGTCGCCGCGGCTCTGTCACCCCCTCCAGTGTCTCTCAAGCTCCTGCTCGGAGCAGAGCGGGGATTTGGCTCCATTTGCTCCCAATTCCCTTTCCTTTGTGTGGTGTTTGACCCTGCCGAGCGCGGCCCTGCCGTGCCATCGATCGGTCGGGCTCCTAGAGGAGCTTTGCTCCCGCATTTTGGCTCCTGCTCCAAACCAGTCTGGGCCAGCCTAGGTGAGGGGGAGGAGGCAGAGATCTGGGATCATCATTCCCTTGGGAATTGCTTTGAGGCCTTGTGCCTTTAAAGGGAAAACAGCTCGAGGTGGGGCTGGGAACGTGAGGAGCAACTTCCCCCTCAGGGTTCATCTCCTACAGGGAGAGATCCCCCACGGGGGACAAATCCCTGGGGGACCTTGTGGGGACAGGAACCACCCCAGGGAGGGCCTGAGGACATCCCAGAGCTGATAAACACCTGGAGCTTTGTGTTCAGCCCTGCTGGGGTCTCATCAGGGAATCCCAGGAGGATTTGGGCTGGAAGGGACCTTAAAAATTATCCCATCCCACCCCTGCCCTGGCAGGGACACCTCCCACTGCCCCAGGCTGCTCCCAGCCCCAATGTCCAGCCTGGCCTGGGACACTGCCAGGGATCCAGGGGCAGCCCCAGCTGCTCTGGGAATTCCATCCCAGCCCCTTCCCACCCTCCCAGCCAGGAATTGCCAGTTCCCAATATCCCACCCAGCCCTGCCCTCTGGCACTGGGAAGCCATTCCCTGTGTCCTGTCCCTCCATGCCTTGTCCCCAGTCCCTCTCCAGCTCTCCTGGAGCCCCTTTAGACCCTGCAAGGGGCTCAGAGCTCTCCCTGGAGCTTCTCCAGGTGACCATTCCCAGCTCTCCCAGCCTTCTCTCACAGGACAGGACCCCTGTGAGGTTCTCCAGGAACACCCAGCCCTGGTGTCCCACCATTCCCACTTTGCTGCCTGTTTGGAGCTGCCCTTGGAGAATCTTTTGGAGGAACACCTGGGAATGTGCTGGGCTTTTCCATCCCCGTGGTTCTGGGAAAGCTGGATCAGCCTCAGGGGGTGAATCAGCCTCGCACTGCACCGGAGGCAAAAAAAAAAAAGGAATAATAAATAAGTGAGGATAAAAATTGGGAGGGAAAGCGCTGAGGGAGGAGTTCTCCAGTCTGGTCCCTCCCCATCCATTGGCACCGGGGCCGTCCCGAGGGGTTGGGGGTTGGCAGCTGCTGCTCTGCTCCCTCCTTTAACACCCTCCAAGCCCTGAGCGTGCCAGAGGTACTGGGGACCTGTCCTGGCCATGGCCTCGAGCCTGAGGGAGAGAAAACCACCCCAAGTGTTCTTTTGTCAAAGCTCCTGGGGCTTGCGGTGCCCTCGGAGCCCGGAGCCGGCTTTGTGCCAGGGCCCGGGGATGTTCAACACCCGCCGGTGCCATCCTGCCCCCGAGCCCAACCCCGTCTGTGCCCATCCCACCCAGCCTGAGCTGGAAGTCACACTCAGCTCAAGGTCAGAGGCTTGAGGAGGAAGTGTCCTGTCCCAGGGTCTGGGTTAGGGCTGGATTCTCCTGTCCCGGGGTCTGGATTAGGGCTGGATTCTCAAATCCTGGGACTTGGGTTATGTTGGATTCTCCTGTCCCTGGGGTGATTTTGGACTCTCCTGTCCTTCGCTCTGGGTTAGTTTGGGTTCTCATATTCCTAGACCCGTGTTGACATTGGATTCTCCTGTCCTGGACCTGGGTTAGTGTTGGACTCTCATGTCCCTGACCCTGGGCTGATTTTGGATTCTTGTATCCCTGGACCTGGGTTGACATCCTGGTCTTGGATTGCGCTGGCAGTGACCGAGAATTAAACCTGGAATTGTGCAGGATTCACGGAAAAGCTCCACCCACGGGGCTTTGATGTGCTCAGGTGGTGCAGGAGGAGCTCCTGGGCCCATGCCCAGCCCTGGGAGGACCTGCTTGCCCTGGAGCTGACCTTGGCCTTCTCCTGGACAGACCATCCTGGATCCTCTGGAGCTCCCTGGACACCTCCAGAATCCCAAATGGGAACGCTGGTGGTTGAGAGTGGCTGTTGCCATGGCAACGCCTCCTTCAGCTCCTCTGAGGGGAGGGCGGCACTTGATTATTTCCAAATATTTGCATAATAATTCCAGTGTGTTTGGAATTCAATCCCCAGCTTCGCCCAGCCGGGCTCTCCAAGGGAATTCCAGCCCTGGAGGTGGATGCAGGGCAGGATCCAGGTGTTCCAGAGCCAGAGGAATGTGGGCACGGGGAGATCCATGGGATGGAAGGGGCTGAGTTCTTCCTTCCCACGGCGTTCCTGTCTCCACTGTCGCTGGGAGGTTTCCTGGGAGGCTGAGATCCCCTGGATCCCGGGATCCAGGCTGGGCTGGATGGGGCTGGAGCAGCCTGGGACAGTGGGAGGTGTCGCTGCCAGGGCAGGGGTGGGAATGGAGCATCCTTCCAGTCCCTTCCAATCCCCAAGACCTGGGATTCTCCAGCAGGAGCCAGGAATGGGAGCAGTTTCCCAGCCATGTCGAGGGGCCTGGCTGCTGGGAAAGCAGGAGATGAAATTCCTGCGGCAAACAACCCTCAGGATTCCTGGGGTTTTATCATTTTTTGTTTAAATGCCCAAACGAGACCCCGAGGATGCTCCAAGAGGTGCTGAGAGCACCAGGATGGGCTGAAGGTTCCTCAGAGCAGCTCCCGGCCGGGCCTCAGCTTCGGCTCATCCTGGACAGCAGAGGGACTGATGGACACAACACGGGAATGTTTTCCATGGCTTCCCTCCCTGCCTGCTGAGGAGACCCCTCGTGGGGAACTTCTCCTGCTCCTGCTCCCTCCCAGCTGCTTTTGGGGGCTGAAACATCCCCTCTTTCGGGCTCAGAAATCCCGGAGCGGCCAGAAACGAACATTCCCCTGTTTATTAAACCCAAACCACCTCTGGGTTTCAAGGAAAATATCCCTTGGGGCAATCCAGGCCTGGAGCAGCTCCTACAAACCCCCGGGCGCGTGGAAGCAGCAGCTCCTGCTCCATCTCAGCAGAGCAAAAATCGCTTTCCAAGCCCTGCCTTGGTTCTCCTCAGCTCCAGGAGAATTCCAGAGGGCCTGGAGAGCAATTCCCGAACCCGGGAGTTCGTGGGGTTTGCGACAACCTCGAGGACCCAAACCCTGAGGAGCCTTTGAGCCGCGCCCGGGGGGTTTTGGTGCTGCTCAGGAGGAAACGATTCAGCTTCTGGGGCAGAGGAAACGGCGCTGCGGGAGGAGGAAACGTGGATCTGCTCTCGCTGGGAATCCTGGCTAATCCAGGGAATTCTGGGTAATCCAGGGAATCCCGGCTAATCCAGGGAATCCTGGATAATCCAGGGAATCCTGGCTAACTCAGGGAATCCTGGCCAACTCAGGGAATTCTGCATAATTTGGGGAATCCTGGATAATTCGGGGAATCCTGGCTAACTCGGGGAATTCCGTCTGATTCAGGGAATTCTGGATAATCCGGGGAATTCTGGCTGACCCAGGGAATCCCGGGTCTCACCAGGACAAGGGCCAGGACCCAGCACGTTCCAGGTGACACGGAGCAGCCTCCCGAAGGTGCCCCTGCCTGGGATGGGCTGACCCAAGAGCAGATTTCCGTATTCCAGAAATCCAACGGCTTCTCCTGGCCTGAGCCCCTCTGGGTTATTCCAGGCCCCTTTTCCTTTCCCATTCATTCCCCTTTCCAGAGGGATGAACAGCCCTGAGCCGCTGGGTTTGGGGGGATTGTCCCGGTTATCGCTCCTGGGAATTCCCAGCCTCTCCAGGAATCAGGATCTTCCCAGTGCAGCCCCAGCTGGGGCTCCTGGGCGTGGCTTTTCCCGGGGGATTTTTAAGCAAAACAACTCTGGGAATTCCAGCCCAGCCCCTCCCCACCCTCCCAGCCAGGAATTGCCAATTCCCAATATCCCACCCAGCCCTGCCCTCTGGCACTGGGATCCATTCCCTGTGTCCTGTCCCTCCATGCCTTGTCCCCAGTCCCTTTCCAGCTCTCCTGGAGCCCCTTTAGGCCCTGGAAGTTTCCCTGAAATTTCTCCTCCCTGGAATTTTCCCAGAATTTTGTTCAACCAAAAGCTGCGACCCCAAACCCAACCCAGGAAAATCCTTCCAGGGCTGAGGCTGCTCCCAAAGGCTCCTTTAAAAAGGAAAACAAAAAAGCCCGAAATTCAGGGAAATGTTCATTGAAGGCAAAACCGAGGAATCCGAACTCTGGGAATCTGGGAAAGCCGAGATAAGGCCCTGAAAACCAAGGGATTGCAATGAAATCTGCATGTCCAGCTTTCCTCGGAGCCTTTGCTGCTGCCAAATGCCCACAGCTGAAATAGGAGCCCTTGGAACAGCAGGACTATTTGGGAATCTGTGGGAAAACATGGGAAAAGCTTTGGGATTTGGGATGGTGCCACCAAGGTGACGAAGTTGGGGGCTGTTCCCTGTGCCAGGAGCTCCAAAGGTGTTTGCAAAGACTGGATTTTTATTCCTGTTTTTTCCAAGCGCTGGGAGTGAGGTCCCAGGGCCTCACGTGAGGTTTGGGGTGCTCTGGTTTCCCTTGGGAATGATCCAGGCCATTCCCAGCCTCTCTGATCCCGACCCTTCCCTGTGTGGCTCCGTTGCCTTCCTGGAAGAGCTCGGAGCGTTTCACTCGACCCCAGGGAGATGCCAGGAGAGCTCAGGGCTGCAAAAAGCTTTGGAGATAAAATTCCAAGGGCTAATTAAATTCCATTGGATTAATCCCTCTGGCTCAGGGATCATCCTTTGCTCCCACTTTGTCTGGCTGGTGCTTCCCGAGGGCAATTCCTGAATTCCTGTGCTGGTGTGGGAAGGGTTTTCTGCTCCCGGGAAGAGGTTTCTCCTCCTGGGAAGGGTTTTCCTCTCCTGGGGAAGGGTTTTCCCTGCTGGAGAGGCTCTGGAAGTGTTCTCATTGTGCCGAGCAGCAGCAGGAGCTGGGAATGTTCTCTTAAACCAGCATTGCTTGGGGCAGCTCTGGAGGGAAAAAATCATCTGCTCTGGAATTGGAAATCATCTGCTCTGGAATGGGAAATAATCTCCTCTGGAATATGAAATCATCTGGTCTGGAATGGGAAATATTCTCCTCTGGAATATGAAATCATCTGGTCTGGAGGAGCAAAGAATCTGCTCTGAAAGAGTGAAAAATCTGCTCTGAAAGGCCAAAAACTCTGCTCTGGAATATGAAATAATCATCTCAGGAGGAGCCAAGAATCTGCTCTGGAGGAGAAAAATAATCTGTTCTGGAGGAATAAATAATTTGCCCTGGAGGGACAAAGAATCTGCTCTGGAATATCAAACAATCTGCTCTGGAGGAATAAATAAACAGCTCGGAAAGAGCAAAGAATCTGCTCTGGAGGAGGAAAGAATCTGCTCTGGAGGACAAATAACTGCTCTGGAGAAATAAATAATCTGCTCTGAAAGAGTGGAAATCGTTTTGTCGGAAGGAATAAATCATCTGCTCTGGAATATGAAATAATCCACGCTGGAGGAGGGAAGAATTTGCTCTGGAGGGACAAAGAATCTGCTCTGGAGGATGAAATAATTTGGTCTGGAGTATTAAATGATCTGCTCTGGAGGATGAAATAATCTGGTCTGGAGTATTAAATGATCTGCTCTGGAGGAATCAATAATCCCCTCTGAAGGAGTAAATTTCACTGAAGCAGTAAATCATCTGCTCTGGAATATGAAATAATCCACGCTGGAGGAGCGAAGAATTCACTCTGGAGGGACAAAAAATCTGCTCTGGAGGACAAAATAATCTGGTGTGGAATGTTAAAGAATCTGCCCTGGAGGAATCAATAATCAGCTTTGGAGGAGCAAACCAACAGCTCCGAAGGAATAAAGAATCTGCTCCGGAATAATCAATAATCTGCTCCGGAGGGACGAATGCCCAGCTCTGGGCCAGTAAAAACCCGCTCGGAGGGAGCTCCCAAGGCTCCTGCTGGGCTTCCCTGGGGCAGGCGGATCTGGGAAGGAGCCGCTGGCTCTGGAGGGGGTGGAGGGGACAAAATGAATCTGCAGGTGTGGGGAGGAGGCAGCTGGGGACAGAGAGGGGCAGTCCAGGGGGGCAGGGGAGGAGGATGGCGCTGGGTGTGCCAACGGCCCCCAAATCCATGGATTCGGCCCTTTTCCCTCCTGCTGTCCCCTCATGGAGTGAGGGAAGCTCGTCCTCCCTGTGCTTTAGGGACAGCTGGGGACAGGGGGGGGGCTGTGGGCACGGCTCCCCTGGCACCTGGGGACACTGACGGGAGCCACGGGGCACCTGCCGGCCACACTCCCATCCCCCCTCGTGTTCCGGCACAGCAGGGACAGGGCAGGGACAGGGACAGGGACGGGGACAGGGCTGGGACGGTCCTGGCAGGGACAGGGCAGGGACAGGGACAGGGATGGGGACAGGGCTGGGACAGGGATAGGGACAGGGCTGGGACAGGGACAGGGCTGGGAC
>NW_024581380.1:8850-16041 GCF_017639235.1 Corvus kubaryi
CAGGGCAGGGACAGGGACAGGGACAGGGCTGGGACAGGGACAGGGACAGGGACAGGGACAGGGACAGGGCTGGGACAGGGACAGGGCTGGGACAGGGACAGGGCAGGGACAGGGCTGGGACAGGGACAGGGCAGGGACAGGGACAGGGACAGGGCTGGGACAGGGACAGGGACAGGGACAGGGACAGGGACAGGGCTGGGACAGGGACAGGGCTGGGACAGGGACAGGGACAGGGACAGGGCTGGGACGGGGACAGGGCAGGGACAGGGACAGGGACAGGGCTGGGACAGGGACAGGGACGGGGACAGGGACAGGGCTGGGACGGGGACAGGGACAGGGACGGTCCTGGCAGGGACAGCCACACCGGAGCTGGGGCGGAGCAGAGTCTCCAGTCCCTGGGCACAAACGGGGCTGGCTGGGATGGGTTTGGAATTCTGCCACCGCCAGGGAAAGCCGGGAGCCCTGGGAAGGGGCTGTGCCCGTGTGGAGCGGAGCCATTGGAATATCTGTGGTGTGGTTTTGCTTTGCCACTGCTCCGGGAAAAGAGGGAAGAGCCGGGAAAAGCCGGGAAGAGCCGGGAAAAGCCGGGAAGAGCCGTCTGCAGAGTTTGGCCGAGTGACAGAGGATCCCACTCGAGGAGCTGCTCGGATGTTTTGGAGCGGGAGCAGCGGGAAGGGAAGGAGGTTGTGGATGGAAAAGGCTCCTTTCTGTCCCTGGAAGCTCTGGGAGGAGAAGGGGGGTGGGAGAGAGGGATTTGCTGTTAAATGTGCCGGGCAGGGGAGGCAGAATTCCTGGTCTCTATGGGGAAAGATGTCTTGGAACCCGGAGTTATGGAATTGTTCAGGCTGGAAAAGCCCTCTGAGATGAGTCCAGCACCCCCCAGCACTGCGCAGGCCACCACTGGCTCCTGTGCCCAAGTGCCACATCCACGGGGACTGGAATCCCTGCGGGAACGGAGACTCCACCACGGGACCCTTTCCATGACGAAATTTTCCAACCTCAGCCTCCCCTGGCACAGCCTGAGGCCGTTTCCTCTTGCATGGAATTCACACCTGGAGAAAAGGGCTCTGAGCCAGCTCAGCTTTTCCTTGGGATCTGCTCACCCTGGGTCCACCCAGGGGACCTCCGGCTCTCTTGGAAGCGTCACCTCCAGGGCGGGACCACGTTTTCCCCCAGTTCTGTCCTCATCCAGCATCTCCCCGAAGCCAAAGTCTGGATCCAGTCCCAGTCTGGTCCCAGTGAGGAGCGGAGGATCCCCAGTTTGCTCCTCCCTGAGTGTTCCCCTCGGGGCTTCTTTCCATCATTTTTCCAACCTTTTCCTCCAGCTCCTGCAGCTCATGGAGACTCCCTGTAATTCCGGGCTGGAGCAGCTCACAGCCCGCATCCCAAGGGATGTCAGACCTGATCTGAGGGGAAAATGTCCAAGCCCCTCTCTGTTGCCACCTGTCCCCTCAGCTGGGGCTGGGACCCGGCTGCGGCATCCCTGTTCCAGTCCCGATCCTTTGTTTTCCCCACTGTTTTTCCTGCCGGTGGAAATGTTCTGCTCCCGTCTGGTGTTTGCCTGGGAATATTTATAGAGAGGATCCGGAGCCTTCCCCTCGCCAGACACAACCCAAGCTGTGCTGGGCTCCTCCCAAATCCCGCCTTTGCCGCTCCTCTCCCGTCCCAGCCGCTCCTGGGCTGCTCCATTCCCTGTCCCCATCCACCCCCCCGGTGGGCAGAGCTGGGGGTGCCACTTCCACTTCAGGGCTGCTGGAGTCCCCTGCCCTGGGGTGTGGGCACCTGGGAGGGCAGATCTGGAAGAGGAACGGGATGAGATCCGGGCTGGAGCCACCCACGCTCCGCAACTCCTTAAAAAGGGATTTTCCATCTCAATAAGTCAAGGGATGGGGGGATGGATGGATGGATGGATCGCTGGGGTTGATGGGCAGCTCGGAAGATGAGGAATGAGCATTCTCTGGTTTGTCTCTCCTGGAGAATCCATCAGGGGTCAGCTCTGCCTCGTTCTTATCCCATTCCTGGATTTCATCTCCTGCTGTTTCCTCCCCATTCCTTGAAAACCTCCCCGTGCCAGCCCCATTCCCTCCCTGCATCTCCAGGCTGATATTTTGGTCTCTTTTCCCTCTCTCCGGCCCAATTCCAGCAGGAGGAGCTGCCTGGAGTTTTCCCGGCTTGGTTGGGAAATCTCAGCCCTCCTGCTGCCCCCGGAGCTGGGAATGCCCCGGGGGTGCCACTGGAACTCAGGGCAAATGTTTTCTATTTCCATTTATTTACCCATAAAATCCTCCAGAGGGGGGTGGGGGTGGCAGGAGGGGACAGGGCTGGGGGGACAAAGGGAGGGAGAAGCTGCAAGGCTTTGGGATGCCTTGGGATACAGAGAGGGAAAATCCTTTCCTGGAGAAGGGAAGGCTCCAGGGAGAGCTCAGAGCTCCTTGCAGGGCCTGAAGGGGCTCCAGGAGAGCTGGAGAGGGACTGGGGACAAGGCCTGGAGGGACAGGACCCAGGGAATGGCTTCCCAGTGCCACAGGGCAGGGATGGATGGGATATTGGGCAGGAATTCCTCCCTAGGAGGGTGGGCAGGCCCTGGCACAGGGTGCCCAGAGCAGCTGGGGCTGCCCCTGGATCCCTGGCAGTGTCCAGGGCAGGGTGGCACTGGAGGGGCTTTGAGGTCCCTTCCCACCCAAATCATTCCAGGATTCCCTGATCTCCCTTTCATCCTGGCTGGACCCTTGGACATCCCATCCATCCATCCCTCCATCCCAAAGGAGCAGCAGTAGTGCCAGGACCCCTCCTCATCCCCGGGAATTCTGCTTCCCTCTGGCTCCTCCACCAGCCGCAATCAGCAGCAGCTTTTCCCTGTTTCATTTCTCAGGATGTTCCAGGGGCAGCAGCGAAGCTCCTGGCGGGGGAGGGATGAGCGGGATCTGCTCCCGTGCCTTTCCGAGCTGTTTTCTCTTATTTTGAGTTATTTGGGATCATCCCTGTGATGTCTTTTCATGGTCTTAAAATCAAGAGTCATACACGGTTAGAAGGGGAAAAGGGATTTTACCTTGGTATTTATTCTTAAGGATCCTTAGGTGTACACGTCCAGGCCATATGCATCGAGATGCACCCCTCTGAGTCTATCTCTCTGTCTCTGCCCCTCCAACACTGGGTATAACATTATAGGCTTTACTAATTAGCAGATCTATCAAAGATTCCCCAATGAGAGGCTCAAGTGAGCCCCCCCTCCCAAAGGAACCTTCCCCTGGATGGTTCTATCTTGGTTTACAGAATGTGTTCTGGAGAGGACCTTGGGGTCTGGGGCACACTGATCCCTAGCTACGAAGCTTCTAAAATGTTTAGTCTCTTAGCTTAACAAACAAGTCCAAGAATGTAGGCAAAAAGCACTAGGAATACAGAAGCTGTAAAAAGGTATAACAGGGGTATAAAAGAAAAGGCAAAAATCTTCATGGCATCACCTGTCCCTGGGGCAGCAGCCGAACCAAGCTGGCAGCGGGTGCCGCCCCCGGCCCTGGATGCCGGGAACATCCATCCCTCCCTCCCTCCCTCCCCTCCAGGGAATCTCGGCTCCCTCCCCGCTCCGGCTCCCGCAGCAGCTCCTGCCCCTTCGCTGCCCCACGGGATTCCCAAGGGATGCTCAGGTGCGAAGGGGATTTGTATTCCTTCCCCAGCACGGAGGGATCGTGGAAGCAGCATCCCAGGAGCCTCCCTGCCTGCCAGGATGATCCCAGCGGGAGAGCGGGGTATGGGACACTCGTTCCCTCCTTTTAATGATTAAAAACGAGCGAGGAGCTGGAATATTGAACCCCTGGCTCCTGCTCATCCAGCAGAACCTTTCCCAGCCCTGCCTGGAAACCTGGAGCTTCCTGCTGCTCCTGGATGCTGTACGGAGCTCTCTAATGATACCCACGGAGCTCCGGAGGTTTTGGCTCTCCTGCCTCCTCCTTTCACTGCCACACGGGATTCCCAAGGGATGCCGAGGTGGGAAGGGGATTTGTACTCCTTGATCGTGGAAGCTGCATCAGCTGGCAGGAGCATCCCTGCCTGCCCTGGGATGACCCCCGCAAGTGCAGTTCCCAGACATTTGTTCCCTCTTTTTAACAATTCATAGGAGCAAGGAGCTGGAATATTGAATCCCCGGCTGCTGCTTATCCAGCAGAACCTTTCCCAGCCCTGGGCTGGAGTCCTGGTGCTTCCTGCTGCTCCTGGATTATGTAAGGAGCTCCTTAATGATATCCACGGAGCCATCTGGCCCCAGCTTCGGGATGCAAATGCAATATGTTCCCTAAAAATAGCACAGCGGCTCCGTGGGGTTGTACAACACCTCCTGCTCCTCGGGAAGGAGGGAGCTGGGAAAGGAGGGAGCAGGGAAAATCCTCTCCAGGCTGGGGAGGAGCTGGACGAGCTCTGGAGCTGCGGCTTCTTCCCCTCTCCATGGCCCAGGGATGGGGTGGGAGGCACCCAAGAAAGGAAAATGGGAGATAAATCAGGAATTTCTGTCAGGAAGCTCTGGGTCCCAGCCCAGGGTAGGTGGGATCTGGGATTTATCCTGGATATTTATCCCACTCGGTGCTGTAGGAATTCCAGAATCATGGAATGCTTTGGGCTGGGAGGGACTTCAAAGCCCATCCCATGGGCAGGGACACCTCCCCCTATCCCAGCCTGGCCTCGGACACTTCCAGGGTGGAATTCCAGAGGTGCCAGAGGGAAGCATTGGCTCCGTGCCCTCATCCCTTGGGATCAGATCCCGCTGCTTCTTTCCCAGCCTTTGCTCCATCCCAAATTCCCTGAGTGTCCCTCTTTTGCTGGCAAAGCCGATTTTCCTCTCTCTCCCGTTCCTGCCGTTCCCTTCCCCCTGAAGCAAATGGAAACGGCAGCGGAGGTGTCTCCACCGGGATGGCTCCAGACCTCCCTGGGCAGCCCCTCCCAGGGCCTGACCGCGCTTTCCAAGGGGAAATTTTCCCTAAATCCACCCTGCCCCTCCCCTGGCCCAGCCTGAGGCCGTTCCCCCTCCTCCTGTCCCTGTTCCCTGCCAGCAGAGCCCGACCCCCCCGGCTGCCCCCTCCTGTCAGGGACTTGTGCAGAGCCACAAGGTCCCCCCGGAGCCTCCTTTACTCCGGGATAAATTTATTCCCTGAAATCCAGCGGGGCTGGGCTCGCTCTGCCCCCGCGCAGCCCCCGGGATGTCATTCCTGCCGTATCCCAGCGGGAACAGCCCCTTTTCCCGGTGGATGTGGCAGACGTCTCCCTTTTATCCATGAGGAAATTCCTTATCCCCAGTTGCTCCCGGAGCTCAGCCCACGGCAAAAACACCCCCAGGACAAATCTGGTTTTCCCTGGAAAAGCTGCGTGGCCTCAGCTGGGATCAGCCCTCGGGTTCCAGCTTCACCTCCCCGTTCCCAGGCAGCTTCCAGGGAACTAAACCCCCATTCCGTGGAAACCAGAGCACACTCGGGCCAGCCAAACCGGCGGAACTGGTGCCTTCACAAGTCCAGGTTTTTCCAGGGTGGGATTGCAGCTCCTGCTTCCTTGGAGCCGCGTTTCCATGGCAATTGGATATTTTGTTTTAATCTGTAAATCTTTGTCTGGGAAAAATGCGAGCGTTGGGAGTTGGATCAAGGCTCCTGCCTGGATACAGAGGGGTTGGAGGGGCAGGAGATTCCCTGGGAGCACAGGGAACACCCCGGGATCCCTGGCTGGGATGAGCCTGCGGTGCCCAGCAGGGCCTGGAGCGACCTGAGGACACAAATCCCAGTCCTGCGCACTTCCCAGAATAACGAGAGGGATCTGGGTGGATTTTGGGAATCTCGGGGTTGGTGGAAACAGGGAGCACACCGAGAGCAGCTCGGGGGGCTCGATCCCAGTGCTGGGAATTCCTGCCCTTCCCAGGGGTCACACAGGAGGTGGGGCGGCTCCTGGGAAGTGGGGGATCCCTGGAAGGTGGGGGATCCCTGGAAGGTGGGAATCCCCTGGAATTGGGAGTCCCTGGAAGGTTGGGGATCCCTGGGAAGGTTGGGGATCCCTGGAAGGTTGGGGATCTCTGGGAAGTGGGAATCCCCGGGAATTGGGAGTCCCTGGAAGGTGGCGCAGCCCTGGTTCATCGTCCCCATGGTGACACCAAGCAAAGGATGCTGGAAAACCTTGGGATGAACTCAACATCCCATGGCATCTCCGGAGCGTGTCTGGCCCAGATCCAGGTCCTTCCTTCCCAAGGAACACCCGGAATCCCTCCAGGATGCCCAGGAGGCACATCTGGGTCCCTGCCAGATGTGGCTCCTGGTGCTCCCGGGGCCACTGCCCCCCCCTCCCAAGCTTCTCCTGGGCTTTGGGGGCTCCTGGGGGTGGGAAGAGCTCCTGGAGACGCTTCCAGCCCAAGGAATTCCTTGGGAGGTTGTTCCCATTCTGCTGAAGGGAAACTGAGGCCAAGGACAGTGAAAATCTGGGAGAATCCAAACCTTTCCCAGCGCTGTTCCCTCTGCCCGGTGCAGGAGGAGATTGATGGGAATTGACTGAAGAATTCCCAGGTGGAGCCGTGTGGGACCTGCTCTGGCTTTCTCCAAGCAGGAATATCCCCCACGGAGCTGCTGGCTGGGATAACAATTCCAGAGGATAACAATTCCAGGGCTGGGGATAACAGTTCCAACCAGAAACCCCTCCTGGCTCCGGCTGTATCCTGATTTCCCAATAAATCAGTGCTGGCATTGGCTCCAGCTGTTCATTCCCGGCACAGGGGACGGGGAAGCTCCCAGCTTTCGGCAGCACTTGGGATTTTAAATCCTGAATTTTCAGGGATGAGCTTGGTCCCAGCCAAACTCTGCTGGAGCTCCTTGCCAAGTTTTCCAGGGATGCTCTTCCCAGAAAAGTCATGGCAAGGCAACAACAGGAGCAGGAAGCTGAGCTTCCCTCTGCAGCCAGCTGGGAGCAGATCCTGAATTAATCCCAGATTTAATTAAAGCTCCTTTAATCCTGCAGGGAAAAGAGCAGCTTGGGATTTGTTGGGAGCAGGAATGGGTTTAATGTAGGATAATGCAGTTCTCTGAGGAATTTTGGATTATTCCCAACCCAGGATGGGCTAAAAACCTGAATTTCTGGGCTCTGAGAGCGGGGCTGGAGATGAAGGAAGTGATCCCAACATCCCAAAGGAGGTTAAAAACTGGGAGGGACAGCCCAGCTCCCAAGGGATTGGGA
>NW_024581381.1:0-8750 GCF_017639235.1 Corvus kubaryi
CTGGGAATCTGTGTCCATCCCACTGGGAATCCCATGTTCTCCCACTGGGAATCTGTGTCCATCCCACTGGGAATCCTGTGTCTATCCCACTGGGAATCCATGTTCTCCCACTGGGAATCCCATGTCCATCCCACTGGGAATCCCGTGTTCCCCGCGTGTCCCTCCCTTTGGAGCCCCATGTCCATCCCCGCTGGACACCGGTGTCCCCCTGCTTTGCAGCGCTGGTGGTGCCTGGAAGTTCCACCTGGGCTTTGCCAGGAATTTCTTTCGGGAATCAGCCCAAAACGAGGCCGAAGAGGAGCAGAATGATGGCGGAAATCTCCCCTCATTTCCCGAGTGTTTTTAACCCTCCCTATTTTCCAAGCAGTGGCACAGGGAGGAATTTTGGGGATATGGGATGTTGAATGTCGGGACAGCATTCCCATGGCGTGGCTGGGCTGAGACTCCGGCCAGAACCAGGGAATGGCGGGAATTTCAGCAGGAGCTCGAGGCCGGTGTGTGTCTGTCAGAGGGACTTGGAGCTCCGGAGCTTTCCCTGTGCCCGGCTTTTCCTCCCTCTCTTCCCAAACGATTGAACAAATGGTGAAAGCTGGAGGGATTCCTGGGGGTGTTTCAGGGATATTGGTGATGATATTGGTGAGGATATTTCCGGGGATATTTATTTGGATATTTCCAGGGATATTTGTGTCGATATTTGCGTGGATATTTCCATGGATATTTCCGGGGATATTTATTTGGATATTTCCAGGGATATTTATTTGGATATTTCCGGGGATATTTGTGTGGATGTTTCCGTGGATATTTCTGTGGATATTTATTTGGATATTTCCAGGGATATTTGTGTGGATATTTCCATGGATATTTCCGGGGATATTTATTTGGATATTTCCGGGGATATTTGTGTGGATATTTCCCCCAGACCTGCAGCTCGTGGCTGTTTCCCATCCCTGTGCCCGCTGGGAATGGCCGTTGATTCTGTGGGAAATATTCCCTAATTCCTCTCTTTTTTCCCCACAGGTGTTTACAAAATATGGGAAATGCTACATGTTTAACTCAGGAGAGGAGGGGCGGCCTCTCCTCACCACGGTGAAGGGAGGCACAGGGAATGGCCTGGAAATCATGCTGGACATCCAGCAGGACGAGTATCTGCCCATCTGGGGAGAAACAGGTAAGAGCTTCCTTTTCCTCGGGTGATTTCCTGGGAAAAACCATCCCATCCCATCCCATGGATCCCATCCCATCCCATCCCATGGATCCCATCTCATCCCACCCCATCCCATCCCATCCCATGGATCCCATCTCATCCCACCCCATCCCACCCCATCCCATCCCATCCCATCCCATCCCAATCCCACCCCATCCCATCCCATCCCATCCCATCCCATCCCATCCCATCCCATTCCACCCCATCCCATCCCATCCCATGGATCCCATCTCATCCCACCCCATCCCATCCCATCCCATCCCATCCCATCCCATTCCACCCCATCCCATCCCATCCCATCCCATCCCACCCCATCCCATCCTTCCCAGACTGTGCCTGAGCCAGCTCCGCGAGCGAGAGCCTGGCCAGCCCAGGTGGCCCAAGGGTGGCACGTGTGGGTGGCAGGAGTGTGGGACCCCTTCCGAGGCTCCGGCACATCCCGCTCCCCTGGAGAGGCGTTTTTGGGAGGCCATGTCCAAGGTGGACTCCAGCTGCTCTCTGCGTTTTCCTTCTCCTTGGAATTTGGGGATGTTTGCTGCCCTGAGTTGTGTTTGCTGGCTTGGTGCTGTCTGGGTGTGCCAAGGACTGGATTCCTTGGAGCTGGAGCATTTGGGGTGGATGGAATCTGTCCAGGGGCGCACCCAGCGGGGCTGAGCAGCTCCTGAGGAGCTGGAGCGCTCTGGCTGTGGAGCAGGAGGTGCTGACTGGGCGCGCTGGGCTGTGGGGTGTCCCCAGGCCCCATGGATTGGGATGGCAGCTCCTGGAGCAGATGTGGAGCTGTGGGAACACTGGTGCCAGATCCTGTAATGAGCCTGCTGCACAAAGGACGGGCAGGAGGGCTGGGGGACAGGATGGGGCCACCAGGGCCACCAGGGCCACCCGGTCACAGGTGCCCTTAGCGGCTGCAGCTGCCCTGAGCCCACGGTGGCGTTTGAAACGAAGCCAAGAGAAGCGCTGGGAACCTGCCAGGAGCTCTTTGTGTGGCAGAGCCCCGGGGGACCCACCCGGGAGCAGCTGTGGCTGTTCTGGGGCTCAGGGAAGGGACAAGAGGAGGTCTCACTCCAGGTCGGTGTCGCCGCGGCTCTGTCACCCCCTCCAGTGTCTCTCAAGCTCCTGCTCGGAGCAGAGCGGGGATTTGGCTCCATTTGCTCCCAATTCCCTTTCCTTTGTGTGGTGTTTGACCCTGCCGAGCGCGGCCCTGCCGTGCCATCGATCGGTCGGGCTCCTAGAGGAGCTTTGCTCCCGCATTTTGGCTCCTGCTCCAAACCAGTCTGGGCCAGCCTAGGTGAGGGGGAGGAGGCAGAGATCTGGGATCATCATTCCCTTGGGAATTGCTTTGAGGCCTTGTGCCTTTAAAGGGAAAACAGCTCGAGGTGGGGCTGGGAACGTGAGGAGCAACTTCCCCCTCAGGGTTCATCTCCTACAGGGAGAGATCCCCCACGGGGGACAAATCCCTGGGGGACCTTGTGGGGACAGGAACCACCCCAGGGAGGGCCTGAGGACATCCCAGAGCTGATAAACACCTGGAGCTTTGTGTTCAGCCCTGCTGGGGTCTCATCAGGGAATCCCAGGAGGATTTGGGCTGGAAGGGACCTTAAAAATTATCCCATCCCACCCCTGCCCTGGCAGGGACACCTCCCACTGCCCCAGGCTGCTCCCAGCCCCAATGTCCAGCCTGGCCTGGGACACTGCCAGGGATCCAGGGGCAGCCCCAGCTGCTCTGGGAATTCCATCCCAGCCCCTTCCCACCCTCCCAGCCAGGAATTGCCAGTTCCCAATATCCCACCCAGCCCTGCCCTCTGGCACTGGGAAGCCATTCCCTGTGTCCTGTCCCTCCATGCCTTGTCCCCAGTCCCTCTCCAGCTCTCCTGGAGCCCCTTTAGACCCTGCAAGGGGCTCAGAGCTCTCCCTGGAGCTTCTCCAGGTGACCATTCCCAGCTCTCCCAGCCTTCTCTCACAGGACAGGACCCCTGTGAGGTTCTCCAGGAACACCCAGCCCTGGTGTCCCACCATTCCCACTTTGCTGCCTGTTTGGAGCTGCCCTTGGAGAATCTTTTGGAGGAACACCTGGGAATGTGCTGGGCTTTTCCATCCCCGTGGTTCTGGGAAAGCTGGATCAGCCTCAGGGGGTGAATCAGCCTCGCACTGCACCGGAGGCAAAAAAAAAAAAGGAATAATAAATAAGTGAGGATAAAAATTGGGAGGGAAAGCGCTGAGGGAGGAGTTCTCCAGTCTGGTCCCTCCCCATCCATTGGCACCGGGGCCGTCCCGAGGGGTTGGGGGTTGGCAGCTGCTGCTCTGCTCCCTCCTTTAACACCCTCCAAGCCCTGAGCGTGCCAGAGGTACTGGGGACCTGTCCTGGCCATGGCCTCGAGCCTGAGGGAGAGAAAACCACCCCAAGTGTTCTTTTGTCAAAGCTCCTGGGGCTTGCGGTGCCCTCGGAGCCCGGAGCCGGCTTTGTGCCAGGGCCCGGGGATGTTCAACACCCGCCGGTGCCATCCTGCCCCCGAGCCCAACCCCGTCTGTGCCCATCCCACCCAGCCTGAGCTGGAAGTCACACTCAGCTCAAGGTCAGAGGCTTGAGGAGGAAGTGTCCTGTCCCAGGGTCTGGGTTAGGGCTGGATTCTCCTGTCCCGGGGTCTGGATTAGGGCTGGATTCTCAAATCCTGGGACTTGGGTTATGTTGGATTCTCCTGTCCCTGGGGTGATTTTGGACTCTCCTGTCCTTGGCTCTGGGTTAGTTTGGGTTCTCATATTCCTAGACCCGTGTTGACATTGGATTCTCCTGTCCTGGACCTGGGTTAGTGTTGGACTCTCATGTCCCTGACCCTGGGCTGATTTTGGATTCTTGTATCCCTGGACCTGGGTTGACATCCTGGTCTTGGATTGCGCTGGCAGTGACCGAGAATTAAACCTGGAATTGTGCAGGATTCACGGAAAAGCTCCACCCACGGGGCTTTGATGTGCTCAGGTGGTGCAGGAGGAGCTCCTGGGCCCATGCCCAGCCCTGGGAGGACCTGCTTGCCCTGGAGCTGACCTTGGCCTTCTCCTGGACAGACCATCCTGGATCCTCTGGAGCTCCCTGGACACCTCCAGAATCCCAAATGGGAACGCTGGTGGTTGAGAGTGGCTGTTGCCATGGCAACGCCTCCTTCAGCTCCTCTGAGGGGAGGGCGGCACTTGATTATTTCCAAATATTTGCATAATAATTCCAGTGTGTTTGGAATTCAATCCCCAGCTTCGCCCAGCCGGGCTCTCCAAGGGAATTCCAGCCCTGGAGGTGGATGCAGGGCAGGATCCAGGTGTTCCAGAGCCAGAGGAATGTGGGCACGGGGAGATCCATGGGATGGAAGGGGCTGAGTTCTTCCTTCCCACGGCGTTCCTGTCTCCACTGTCGCTGGGAGGTTTCCTGGGAGGCTGAGATCCCCTGGATCCCGGGATCCAGGCTGGGCTGGATGGGGCTGGAGCAGCCTGGGACAGTGGGAGGTGTCGCTGCCAGGGCAGGGGTGGGAATGGAGCATCCTTCCAGTCCCTTCCAATCCCCAAGACCTGGGATTCTCCAGCAGGAGCCAGGAATGGGAGCAGTTTCCCAGCCATGTCGAGGGGCCTGGCTGCTGGGAAAGCAGGAGATGAAATTCCTGCGGCAAACAACCCTCAGGATTCCTGGGGTTTTATCATTTTTTGTTTAAATGCCCAAACGAGACCCCGAGGATGCTCCAAGAGGTGCTGAGAGCACCAGGATGGGCTGAAGGTTCCTCAGAGCAGCTCCCGGCCGGGCCTCAGCTTCGGCTCATCCTGGACAGCAGAGGGACTGATGGACACAACACGGGAATGTTTTCCATGGCTTCCCTCCCTGCCTGCTGAGGAGACCCCTCGTGGGGAACTTCTCCTGCTCCTGCTCCCTCCCAGCTGCTTTTGGGGGCTGAAACATCCCCTCTTTCGGGCTCAGAAATCCCGGAGCGGCCAGAAACGAACATTCCCCTGTTTATTAAACCCAAACCACCTCTGGGTTTCAAGGAAAATATCCCTTGGGGCAATCCAGGCCTGGAGCAGCTCCTACAAACCCCCGGGCGCGTGGAAGCAGCAGCTCCTGCTCCATCTCAGCAGAGCAAAAATCGCTTTCCAAGCCCTGCCTTGGTTCTCCTCAGCTCCAGGAGAATTCCAGAGGGCCTGGAGAGCAATTCCCGAACCCGGGAGTTCGTGGGGTTTGCGACAACCTCGAGGACCCAAACCCTGAGGAGCCTTTGAGCCGCGCCCAGGGGGTTTTGGTGCTGCTCAGGAGGAAACGATTCAGCTTCTGGGGCAGAGGAAACGGCGCTGCGGGAGGAGGAAACGTGGATCTGCTCTCGCTGGGAATCCTGGCTAATCCAGGGAATTCTGGGTAATCCAGGGAATCCTGGCTAATCCAGGGAATCCTGGATAATCCAGGGAATCCTGGCTAACTCAGGGAATCCTGGCCAACTCAGGGAATTCTGCATAATTTGGGGAATCCTGGATAATTCGGGGAATCCTGGCTAACTCGGGGAATTCCGTCTGATTCAGGGAATTCTGGATAATCCGGGGAATTCTGGCTGACCCAGGGAATCCCGGGTCTCACCAGGACAAGGGCCAGGACCCAGCACGTTCCAGGTGACACGGAGCAGCCTCCCGAAGGTGCCCCTGCCTGGGATGGGCTGACCCAAGAGCAGATTTCCGTATTCCAGAAATCCAACGGCTTCTCCTGGCCTGAGCCCCTCTGGGTTATTCCAGGCCCCTTTTCCTTTCCCATTCATTCCCCTTTCCAGAGGGATGAACAGCCCTGAGCCGCTGGGTTTGGGGGGATTGTCCCGGTTATCGCTCCTGGGAATTCCCAGCCTCTCCAGGAATCAGGATCTTCCCAGTGCAGCCCCAGCTGGGGCTCCTGGGCGTGGCTTTTCCCGGGGGATTTTTAAGCAAAACAACTCTGGGAATTCCAGCCCAGCCCCTCCCCACCCTCCCAGCCAGGAATTGCCAATTCCCAATATCCCACCCAGCCCTGCCCTCTGGCACTGGGATCCATTCCCTGTGTCCTGTCCCTCCATGCCTTGTCCCCAGTCCCTTTCCAGCTCTCCTGGAGCCCCTTTAGGCCCTGGAAGTTTCCCTGAAATTTCTCCTCCCTGGAATTTTCCCAGAATTTTGTTCAACCAAAAGCTGCGACCCCAAACCCAACCCAGGAAAATCCTTCCAGGGCTGAGGCTGCTCCCAAAGGCTCCTTTAAAAAGGAAAACAAAAAAGCCCGAAATTCAGGGAAATGTTCATTGAAGGCAAAACCGAGGAATCCGAACTCTGGGAATCTGGGAAAGCCGAGATAAGGCCCTGAAAACCAAGGGATTGCAATGAAATCTGCATGTCCAGCTTTCCTCGGAGCCTTTGCTGCTGCCAAATGCCCACAGCTGAAATAGGAGCCCTTGGAACAGCAGGACTATTTGGGAATCTGTGGGAAAACATGGGAAAAGCTTTGGGATTTGGGATGGTGCCACCAAGGTGACGAAGTTGGGGGCTGTTCCCTGTGCCAGGAGCTCCAAAGGTGTTTGCAAAGACTGGATTTTTATTCCTGTTTTTTCCAAGCGCTGGGAGTGAGGTCCCAGGGCCTCACGTGAGGTTTGGGGTGCTCTGGTTTCCCTTGGGAATGATCCAGGCCATTCCCAGCCTCTCTGATCCCGACCCTTCCCTGTGTGGCTCCGTTGCCTTCCTGGAAGAGCTCGGAGCGTTTCACTCGACCCCAGGGAGACGCCAGGAGAGCTCAGGGCTGCAAAAAGCTTTGGAGATAAAATTCCAAGGGCTAATTAAATTCCATTGGATTAATCCCTCTGGCTCAGGGATCATCCTTTGCTCCCACTTTGTCTGGCTGGTGCTTCCCGAGGGCAATTCCTGAATTCCTGTGCTGGTGTGGGAAGGGTTTTCTGCTCCCGGGAAGAGGTTTCTCCTCCTGGGAAGGGTTTTCCTCTCCTGGGGAAGGGTTTTCCCTGCTGGAGAGGCTCTGGAAGTGTTCTCATTGTGCCGAGCAGCAGCAGGAGCTGGGAATGTTCTCTTAAACCAGCATTGCTTGGGGCAGCTCTGGAGGGAAAAAATCATCTGCTCTGGAATTGGAAATCATCTGCTCTGGAATGGGAAATAATCTCCTCTGGAATATGAAATCATCTGGTCTGGAATGGGAAATATTCTCCTCTGGAATATGAAATCATCTGGTCTGGAGGAGCAAAGAATCTGCTCTGAAAGAGTGAAAAATCTGCTCTGAAAGGCCAAAAACTCTGCTCTGGAATATGAAATAATCATCTCAGGAGGAGCCAAGAATCTGCTCTGGAGGAGAAAAATAATCTGTTCTGGAGGAATAAATAATTTGCCCTGGAGGGACAAAGAATCTGCTCTGGAATATCAAACAATCTGCTCTGGAGGAATAAATAAACAGCTCGGAAAGAGCAAAGAATCTGCTCTGGAGGAGGAAAGAATCTGCTCTGGAGGACAAATAACTGCTCTGGAGAAATAAATAATCTGCTCTGAAAGAGTGGAAATCGTTTTGTCGGAAGGAATAAATCATCTGCTCTGGAATATGAAATAATCCACGCTGGAGGAGGGAAGAATTTGCTCTGGAGGGACAAAGAATCTGCTCTGGAGGATGAAATAATTTGGTCTGGAGTATTAAATGATCTGCTCTGGAGGATGAAATAATCTGGTCTGGAGTATTAAATGATCTGCTCTGGAGGAATCAATAATCCCCTCTGAAGGAGTAAATTTCACTGAAGCAGTAAATCATCTGCTCTGGAATATGAAATAATCCACGCTGGAGGAGCGAAGAATTCACTCTGGAGGGACAAAAAATCTGCTCTGGAGGACAAAATAATCTGGTGTGGAATGTTAAAGAATCTGCCCTGGAGGAATCAATAATCAGCTTTGGAGGAGCAAACCAACAGCTCCGAAGGAATAAAGAATCTGCTCCGGAATAATCAATAATCTGCTCCGGAGGGACGAATGCCCAGCTCTGGGCCAGTAAAAACCCGCTCGGAGGGAGCTCCCAAGGCTCCTGCTGGGCTTCCCTGGGGCAGGCGGATCTGGGAAGGAGCCGCTGGCTCTGGAGGGGGTGGAGGGGACAAAATGAATCTGCAGGTGTGGGGAGGAGGCAGCTGGGGACAGAGAGGGGCAGTCCAGGGGGGCAGGGGAGGAGGATGGCGCTGGGTGTGCCAACGGCCCCCAAATCCATGGATTCGGCCCTTTTCCCTCCTGCTGTCCCCTCATGGAGTGAGGGAAGCTCGTCCTCCCTGTGCTTTAGGGACAGCTGGGGACAGGGGGGGGGCTGTGGGCACGGCTCCCCTGGCACCTGGGGACACTGACGGGAGCCACGGGGCACCTGCCGGCCACACTCCCATCCCCCCTCGTGTTCCGGCACAGCAGGGACAGGGCAGGGACAGGGACAGGGACGGGGACAGGGCTGGGACGGTCCTGGCAGGGACAGGGCAGGGACAGGGACAGGGATGGGGACAGGGCTGGGACAGGGATAGGGACAGGGCTGGGACAGGGACAGGGCTGGGAC
>NW_024581381.1:8850-16063 GCF_017639235.1 Corvus kubaryi
CAGGGCAGGGACAGGGACAGGGACAGGGCTGGGACAGGGACAGGGACAGGGACAGGGACAGGGACAGGGCTGGGACAGGGACAGGGCTGGGACAGGGACAGGGCAGGGACAGGGCTGGGACAGGGACAGGGCAGGGACAGGGACAGGGACAGGGCTGGGACAGGGACAGGGACAGGGACAGGGACAGGGACAGGGCTGGGACAGGGACAGGGCTGGGACAGGGACAGGGACAGGGACAGGGCTGGGACGGGGACAGGGCAGGGACAGGGACAGGGACAGGGCTGGGACAGGGACAGGGACGGGGACAGGGACAGGGCTGGGACGGGGACAGGGACAGGGACGGTCCTGGCAGGGACAGGGACAGGGACGGTCCTGGCAGGGACAGCCACACCGGAGCTGGGGCGGAGCAGAGTCTCCAGTCCCTGGGCACAAACGGGGCTGGCTGGGATGGGTTTGGAATTCTGCCACCGCCAGGGAAAGCCGGGAGCCCTGGGAAGGGGCTGTGCCCGTGTGGAGCGGAGCCATTGGAATATCTGTGGTGTGGTTTTGCTTTGCCACTGCTCCGGGAAAAGAGGGAAGAGCCGGGAAAAGCCGGGAAGAGCCGGGAAAAGCCGGGAAGAGCCGTCTGCAGAGTTTGGCCGAGTGACAGAGGATCCCACTCGAGGAGCTGCTCGGATGTTTTGGAGCGGGAGCAGCGGGAAGGGAAGGAGGTTGTGGATGGAAAAGGCTCCTTTCTGTCCCTGGAAGCTCTGGGAGGAGAAGGGGGGTGGGAGAGAGGGATTTGCTGTTAAATGTGCCGGGCAGGGGAGGCAGAATTCCTGGTCTCTATGGGGAAAGATGTCTTGGAACCCGGAGTTATGGAATTGTTCAGGCTGGAAAAGCCCTCTGAGTCCAGCACCCCCCAGCACTGCGCAGGCCACCACTGGCTCCTGTGCCCAAGTGCCACATCCACGGGGACTGGAATCCCTGCGGGAACGGAGACTCCACCACGGGACCCTTTCCATGACGAAATTTTCCAACCTCAGCCTCCCCTGGCACAGCCTGAGGCCGTTTCCTCTTGCATGGAATTCACACCTGGAGAAAAGGGCTCTGAGCCAGCTCAGCTTTTCCTTGGGATCTGCTCACCCTGGGTCCACCCAGGGGACCTCCGGCTCTCTTGGAAGCGTCACCTCCAGGGCGGGACCACGTTTTCCCCCAGTTCTGTCCTCATCCAGCATCTCCCCGAAGCCAAAGTCTGGATCCAGTCCCAGTCTGGTCCCAGTGAGGAGCGGAGGATCCCCAGTTTGCTCCTCCCTGAGTGTTCCCCTCGGGGCTTCTTTCCATCATTTTTCCAACCTTTTCCTCCAGCTCCTGCAGCTCATGGAGACTCCCTGTAATTCCGGGCTGGAGCAGCTCACAGCCCGCATCCCAAGGGATGTCAGACCTGATCTGAGGGGAAAATGTCCAAGCCCCTCTCTGTTGCCACCTGTCCCCTCAGCTGGGGCTGGGACCCGGCTGCGGCATCCCTGTTCCAGTCCCGATCCTTTGTTTTCCCCACTGTTTTTCCTGCCGGTGGAAATGTTCTGCTCCCGTCTGGTGTTTGCCTGGGAATATTTATAGAGAGGATCCGGAGCCTTCCCCTCGCCAGACACAACCCAAGCTGTGCTGGGCTCCTCCCAAATCCCGCCTTTGCCGCTCCTCTCCCGTCCCAGCCGCTCCTGGGCTGCTCCATTCCCTGTCCCCATCCACCCCCCCGGTGGGCAGAGCTGGGGGTGCCACTTCCACTTCAGGGCTGCTGGAGTCCCCTGCCCTGGGGTGTGGGCACCTGGGAGGGCAGATCTGGAAGAGGAACGGGATGAGATCCGGGCTGGAGCCACCCACGCTCCGCAACTCCTTAAAAAGGGATTTTCCATCTCAATAAGTCAAGGGATGGGGGGATGGATGGATGGATGGATCGCTGGGGTTGATGGGCAGCTCGGAAGATGAGGAATGAGCATTCTCTGGTTTGTCTCTCCTGGAGAATCCATCAGGGGTCAGCTCTGCCTCGTTCTTATCCCATTCCTGGATTTCATCTCCTGCTGTTTCCTCCCCATTCCTTGAAAACCTCCCCGTGCCAGCCCCATTCCCTCCCTGCATCTCCAGGCTGATATTTTGGTCTCTTTTCCCTCTCTCCGGCCCAATTCCAGCAGGAGGAGCTGCCTGGAGTTTTCCCGGCTTGGTTGGGAAATCTCAGCCCTCCTGCTGCCCCCGGAGCTGGGAATGCCCCGGGGGTGCCACTGGAACTCAGGGCAAATGTTTTCTATTTCCATTTATTTACCCATAAAATCCTCCAGAGGGGGGTGGGGGTGGCAGGAGGGGACAGGGCTGGGGGGACAAAGGGAGGGAGAAGCTGCAAGGCTTTGGGATGCCTTGGGATACAGAGAGGGAAAATCCTTTCCTGGAGAAGGGAAGGCTCCAGGGAGAGCTCAGAGCTCCTTGCAGGGCCTGAAGGGGCTCCAGGAGAGCTGGAGAGGGACTGGGGACAAGGCCTGGAGGGACAGGACCCAGGGAATGGCTTCCCAGTGCCACAGGGCAGGGATGGATGGGATATTGGGCAGGAATTCCTCCCTAGGAGGGTGGGCAGGCCCTGGCACAGGGTGCCCAGAGCAGCTGGGGCTGCCCCTGGATCCCTGGCAGTGTCCAGGGCAGGGTGGCACTGGAGGGGCTTTGAGGTCCCTTCCCACCCAAATCATTCCAGGATTCCCTGATCTCCCTTTCATCCTGGCTGGACCCTTGGACATCCCATCCATCCATCCCTCCATCCCAAAGGAGCAGCAGTAGTGCCAGGACCCCTCCTCATCCCCGGGAATTCTGCTTCCCTCTGGCTCCTCCACCAGCCGCAATCAGCAGCAGCTTTTCCCTGTTTCATTTCTCAGGATGTTCCAGGGGCAGCAGCGAAGCTCCTGGCGGGGGAGGGATGAGCGGGATCTGCTCCCGTGCCTTTCCGAGCTGTTTTCTCTTATTTTGAGTTATTTGGGATCATCCCTGTGATGTCTTTTCATGGTCTTAAAATCAAGAGTCATACACGGTTAGAAGGGGAAAAGGGATTTTACCTTGGTATTTATTCTTAAGGATCCTTAGGTGTACACGTCCAGGCCATATGCATCGAGATGCACCCCTCTGAGTCTATCTCTCTGTCTCTGCCCCTCCAACACTGGGTATAACATTATAGGCTTTACTAATTAGCAGATCTATCAAAGATTCCCCAATGAGAGGCTCAAGTGAGCCCCCCCTCCCAAAGGAACCTTCCCCTGGATGGTTCTATCTTGGTTTACAGAATGTGTTCTGGAGAGGACCTTGGGGTCTGGGGCACACTGATCCCTAGCTACGAAGCTTCTAAAATGTTTAGTCTCTTAGCTTAACAAACAAGTCCAAGAATGTAGGCAAAAAGCACTAGGAATACAGAAGCTGTAAAAAGGTATAACAGAGGTATAAAAGAAAAGGCAAAAATCTTCATGGCATCACCTGTCCCTGGGGCAGCAGCCGAACCAAGCTGGCAGCGGGTGCCGCCCCCGGCCCTGGATGCCGGGAACATCCATCCCTCCCTCCCTCCCTCCCCTCCAGGGAATCTCGGCTCCCTCCCCGCTCCGGCTCCCGCAGCAGCTCCTGCCCCTTCGCTGCCCCACGGGATTCCCAAGGGATGCTCAGGTGCGAAGGGGATTTGTATTCCTTCCCCAGCACGGAGGGATCGTGGAAGCAGCATCCCAGGAGCCTCCCTGCCTGCCAGGATGATCCCAGCGGGAGAGCGGGGTATGGGACACTCGTTCCCTCCTTTTAATGATTAAAAACGAGCGAGGAGCTGGAATATTGAACCCCTGGCTCCTGCTCATCCAGCAGAACCTTTCCCAGCCCTGCCTGGAAACCTGGAGCTTCCTGCTGCTCCTGGATGCTGTACGGAGCTCTCTAATGATACCCACGGAGCTCCGGAGGTTTTGGCTCTCCTGCCTCCTCCTTTCACTGCCACACGGGATTCCCAAGGGATGCCGAGGTGGGAAGGGGATTTGTACTCCTTGATCGTGGAAGCTGCATCAGCTGGCAGGAGCATCCCTGCCTGCCCTGGGATGACCCCCGCAAGTGCAGTTCCCAGACATTTGTTCCCTCTTTTTAACAATTCATAGGAGCAAGGAGCTGGAATATTGAATCCCCGGCTGCTGCTTATCCAGCAGAACCTTTCCCAGCCCTGGGCTGGAGTCCTGGTGCTTCCTGCTG
Source organism: Corvus kubaryi (assembly GCF_017639235.1). Lineage (NCBI taxonomy): Eukaryota > Metazoa > Chordata > Aves > Passeriformes > Corvidae > Corvus > Corvus kubaryi. The sequence continues at coordinate 13,078 of NW_024581381.1, forward strand.
CTCCTGGATTATGTAAGGAGCTCCTTAATGATATCCACGGAGCCATCTGGCCCCAGCTTCGGGATGCAAATGCAATATGTTCCCTAAAAATAGCACAGCGGCTCCGTGGGGTTGTACAACACCTCCTGCTCCTCGGGAAGGAGGGAGCTGGGAAAGGAGGGAGCAGGGAAAATCCTCTCCAGGCTGGGGAGGAGCTGGACGAGCTCTGGAGCTGCGGCTTCTTCCCCTCTCCATGGCCCAGGGATGGGGTGGGAGGCACCCAAGAAAGGAAAATGGGAGATAAATCAGGAATTTCTGTCAGGAAGCTCTGGGTCCCAGCCCAGGGTAGGTGGGATCTGGGATTTATCCTGGATATTTATCCCACTCGGTGCTGTAGGAATTCCAGAATCATGGAATGCTTTGGGCTGGGAGGGACTTCAAAGCCCATCCCATGGGCAGGGACACCTCCCCCTATCCCAGCCTGGCCTCGGACACTTCCAGGGTGGAATTCCAGAGGTGCCAGAGGGAAGCATTGGCTCCGTGCCCTCATCCCTTGGGATCAGATCCCGCTGCTTCTTTCCCAGCCTTTGCTCCATCCCAAATTCCCTGAGTGTCCCTCTTTTGCTGGCAAAGCCGATTTTCCTCTCTCTCCCGTTCCTGCCGTTCCCTTCCCCCTGAAGCAAATGGAAACGGCAGCGGAGGTGTCTCCACCGGGATGGCTCCAGACCTCCCTGGGCAGCCCCTCCCAGGGCCTGACCGCGCTTTCCAAGGGGAAATTTTCCCTAAATCCACCCTGCCCCTCCCCTGGCCCAGCCTGAGGCCGTTCCCCCTCCTCCTGTCCCTGTTCCCTGCCAGCAGAGCCCGACCCCCCCGGCTGCCCCCTCCTGTCAGGGACTTGTGCAGAGCCACAAGGTCCCCCCGGAGCCTCCTTTACTCCGGGATAAATTTATTCCCTGAAATCCAGCGGGGCTGGGCTCGCTCTGCCCCCGCGCAGCCCCCGGGATGTCATTCCTGCCGTATCCCAGCGGGAACAGCCCCTTTTCCCGGTGGATGTGGCAGACGTCTCCCTTTTATCCATGAGGAAATTCCTTATCCCCAGTTGCTCCCGGAGCTCAGCCCACGGCAAAAACACCCCCAGGACAAATCTGGTTTTCCCTGGAAAAGCTGCGTGGCCTCAGCTGGGATCAGCCCTCGGGTTCCAGCTTCACCTCCCCGTTCCCAGGCAGCTTCCAGGGAACTAAACCCCCATTCCGTGGAAACCAGAGCACACTCGGGCCAGCCAAACCGGCGGAACTGGTGCCTTCACAAGTCCAGGTTTTTCCAGGGTGGGATTGCAGCTCCTGCTTCCTTGGAGCCGCGTTTCCATGGCAATTGGATATTTTGTTTTAATCTGTAAATCTTTGTCTGGGAAAAATGCGAGCGTTGGGAGTTGGATCAAGGCTCCTGCCTGGATACAGAGGGGTTGGAGGGGCAGGAGATTCCCTGGGAGCACAGGGAACACCCCGGGATCCCTGGCTGGGATGAGCCTGCGGTGCCCAGCAGGGCCTGGAGCGACCTGAGGACACAAATCCCAGTCCTGCGCACTTCCCAGAATAACGAGAGGGATCTGGGTGGATTTTGGGAATCTCGGGGTTGGTGGAAACAGGGAGCACACCGAGAGCAGCTCGGGGGGCTCGATCCCAGTGCTGGGAATTCCTGCCCTTCCCAGGGGTCACACAGGAGGTGGGGCGGCTCCTGGGAAGTGGGGGATCCCTGGAAGGTGGGGGATCCCTGGAAGGTGGGAATCCCCTGGAATTGGGAGTCCCTGGAAGGTTGGGGATCCCTGGGAAGGTTGGGGATCCCTGGAAGGTTGGGGATCTCTGGGAAGTGGGAATCCCCGGGAATTGGGAGTCCCTGGAAGGTGGCGCAGCCCTGGTTCATCGTCCCCATGGTGACACCAAGCAAAGGATGCTGGAAAACCTTGGGATGAACTCAACATCCCATGGCATCTCCGGAGCGTGTCTGGCCCAGATCCAGGTCCTTCCTTCCCAAGGAACACCCGGAATCCCTCCAGGATGCCCAGGAGGCACATCTGGGTCCCTGCCAGATGTGGCTCCTGGTGCTCCCGGGGCCACTGCCCCCCCCTCCCAAGCTTCTCCTGGGCTTTGGGGGCTCCTGGGGGTGGGAAGAGCTCCTGGAGACGCTTCCAGCCCAAGGAATTCCTTGGGAGGTTGTTCCCATTCTGCTGAAGGGAAACTGAGGCCAAGGACAGTGAAAATCTGGGAGAATCCAAACCTTTCCCAGCGCTGTTCCCTCTGCCCGGTGCAGGAGGAGATTGATGGGAATTGACTGAAGAATTCCCAGGTGGAGCCGTGTGGGACCTGCTCTGGCTTTCTCCAAGCAGGAATATCCCCCACGGAGCTGCTGGCTGGGATAACAATTCCAGAGGATAACAATTCCAGGGCTGGGGATAACAGTTCCAACCAGAAACCCCTCCTGGCTCCGGCTGTATCCTGATTTCCCAATAAATCAGTGCTGGCATTGGCTCCAGCTGTTCATTCCCGGCACAGGGGACGGGGAAGCTCCCAGCTTTCGGCAGCACTTGGGATTTTAAATCCTGAATTTTCAGGGATGAGCTTGGTCCCAGCCAAACTCTGCTGGAGCTCCTTGCCAAGTTTTCCAGGGATGCTCTTCCCAGAAAAGTCATGGCAAGGCAACAACAGGAGCAGGAAGCTGAGCTTCCCTCTGCAGCCAGCTGGGAGCAGATCCTGAATTAATCCCAGATTTAATTAAAGCTCCTTTAATCCTGCAGGGAAAAGAGCAGCTTGGGATTTGTTGGGAGCAGGAATGGGTTTAATGTAGGATAATGCAGTTCTCTGAGGAATTTTGGATTATTCCCAACCCAGGATGGGCTAAAAACCTGAATTTCTGGGCTCTGAGAGCGGGGCTGGAGATGAAGGAAGTGATCCCAACATCCCAAAGGAGGTTAAAAACTGGGAGGGACAGCCCAGCTCCCAAGGGATTGGGA
>NW_024581382.1:0-12786 GCF_017639235.1 Corvus kubaryi
AGCCTGGCCCTGCACAGACACCCCAACAACCCCACCCTGGGCACCCCGGCAGCGCTGTCCCAGCGCTCCTGCAGCTCTGGCAGCCTCGGGGCCGGGACCATTCCCTGGGGAGCCTGGGCAGTGCCAGCACCCTCTGGGGGAAGAGCCTTTCCTGATCTCCATCCCAAACCCCCCTGGAACAGCTCCAGCCACTCCCTGCTCCAAGCCCCATCCAGCCGGAGTTTTTCCTCCCTGTGAGGGGTATTTTCCATCTGTTTTGCATCCCAGCATCCCAAATTCCTGATTCATCCCCTCAGAGCACTCGAGGAGCAGAGAACAGCCAGAGCTGCCCCAGGAGCGGCCTCATCCCAGGGGTTAATCCAGAAATGCATCCGGAGCGTCTGATCCAGGATCCAACGGCATCCAAGTGGAAATGCTGGGAGTGGGGAAGGCAGAGAACAGAAATCCTCGCTCACTGCTCTCGCCACCAAGGAATTCCACTGGGAATACAAGTGGCAAACTTGCCTGGAGTCACATTCCTGGGATTAGCATGAGAGAGAGAGGAAATGAAGGGGCTGTGCCGAGTTTTCCCTGCTCCAGAGCCTTGGGAGGTGCAGGTGGAGCCTCCAGGTCTCCATCTCCCACAGGCTTTGCCACCCAAAGGTTGGGGGGTTTCTCCCACATCCCTGCTGCCCCTCCCTCCCAGGCCCTTGCCAGCTGCTGTCCTTGGAATCTTGGAAACGTGGAATGGTTTGGGTGGGAAGGGACCTCAGAGCCCCTCCGGTGCCAGCCCTGCCCTGGCAGGGACACCTCCCACTGTCCCAGGCTGCTCCCAGCCCCAATGTCCAGCCTGGCCTGGGCACTGCCAGGGATCCAGGGGCAGCCCCAGCTGCTCTGGGAAGCTGTTCCAAGGTTGCCAAAAGATGCCCTTGAGCTTGGGAAAAGGATTTGGGATCAGTCACTGTGGATCAGGACGGTGCTGAGTGCCTGGGAAGGGAGGAACTGCCCAGGAAGTGCCTGAGAGGGACGGTCCCAGCAGCTCCTGTGGGATCTGGGGTGTCAGGAGCCGATTCCTCCTCTCCGGGGGGATCCCTGAGCTCCAGCTCAGGTCCCTGTTCCTGCTGTGTCCCCTTGGGATCAGTGCCGAGGGGTGGGACCCGGAGTGGTGGATGGAGAGTTGGGAGGAGCCCCCACACCCAGGCCCTGCCCGCTGAGCTGTCCCCCTGAAATGTCACTGTCACCCCCCAGCCCCAGCTGGGAGCATCAGCAAATCCCAGTCCCAGCCCTGCACTGCTGGAGCAGGATTTGGGATGGCTCCGTGAACTCCCTGCTGGATTTTAGCTTGGCAGGCCCAGCCCAGGGGCTTTGTGTGGCCGGATTTACCTGATAATGTCAGGTTTTGGTCAATCCAGGCAGAATTAAACTCACCCCACCCCATCCCGGAGCCCCCATCCCATCCCCAGGATCCCATCCCATGGATCCCATCCCATCCCCATCCCATCCCATCCCATGGATCCCATCCCATGGATCCCATCCCACCCCATCCCATCCCTGAGCCCTTCTCCTGGGGCTGGCTGGGATGAGGCGCTGGGAGCCCCAGGAGTGCCAGGTGGCACCTCCAGCCGTGCCTGCCCTCACTGCACACCCGCACCCCATTTCTGCTCCTCAGCCCAAATCCTGAGGGAGGGACCCCCCAGGCCGGGCCACTGGAAAAGCCCTCCTGGAACACAGAATTTCCACAGTAGAAGTGAGCTTTGGCAATGGAATTCCAGCCGCTGCCAACGGAGGATGTTTGGATTCAGCTTTCCCACTAAAAATGTCATTTATCCGCCTGGAGTGGCTCGGGGGGAAGGGCCGGACTGACAGCTCCCCTCCCCAGCAGCTGCTGCAGGGAGAGCAGAGGCAGCTCTGCAGCTCGCAGGTGGTTCAGAGCCCCATTCCCCACTTCCAGAGCACAAAGTTCCAGCTGAAGGACCGAATTTTATCAGTTTTATTTCATTTAAATGAACTCGGTGACTGCTCAGGAAGGAAAAAAGGGGAAATTTCAAAATGGAAACCAAACAGAGCAATATTATCAAAATGTGGGGGTGGGGTTGGTGGGAGCTGGGCTCAGCTGCCTCCTGAGCTGGGTTTTGGGCTCAGTTTCATCTAAAATAGCTCAGCTTGGATGAACTTTAGCAAATAGCAGCAGCCTGGGGATGCCACAGGTCAAAATTCAGGTGAAAAACTCCCCCTGGCCCAGAGCTTCAGCTGTGCCTGAGCTCCCCTGGCCCTCCCTGTCCTGCCAGGGGTGTCCCAGGGCCACCTGCCCACACCCTGACACCCAAATCCCTCCTTTGGCTCGGGAGATTTATGTTTATTAAGAACAATTATTAATTATTATATGATTTCATTCTGTTCCAAGGACTGACCCTCAGGAGTTTGCTGCTGCCAGGGTCCTGTGCTGGATCCCTGCCCTCCCCTGTCCAGAGAAAATCCAGGAGGCAGCTGAAGTTTCCAAGGAGTTTAAGGTTTTAGAGGAATTTAAACCTTAAAGCGAGTCCTGAGCTGTTGTTGCTCTCTCTCGCAGCTCCCAGTGAATTACCCAGTAACTCCTCAGGGCACTTCCTCCCACTCCAGCTCCCATCCCCATTCCTGCACCCCGAGGTGCTGCCCCGGAGTTTTCCCGGTGCCGGCCACCCCCGGAGAGCCCAGAGCCCGCTGTGCTGGCGTTTGGGAGCAGTTCCTGCTCTGTGAACAACCCCTGCTCAGCCCGGCCCGGCCTCCTTGTGCAGCCCAGGAGCAGAGAATGGGGAGGAAATCCTGATTTTAATGAGGCCCAGAAACGCTGAATTGGAGCACTGAGCACTGAATTAAACCCATCTGGGTGCAGCGCAGGGGCTGCAGCTGCTCTGCCGCTGCCTTTTCTCCGCGAAGTTTCGCTGTGCCCGCACGGCCTGGCTGCAGCCCCTCGCCCTCTGCCCTGGAGCCCAGAACATCCTCAGGTGACTGGGGCTGGAAAGAACCGGAGCTGCCCTAAAAGCCCAGCTCATGCTGGTAAAAGATGGGTTTGGAGAGAAACTCCTCTGTGGGAGCCTCCCCACTGCTCCGTTTTGACCCAAACTGGTTTTGGTGGCTGGGCCAGGCCAGCTCTGGGCACACCAAGGCCGGGCAGCTCCGTGTGTTGATGGCCACGGCTGCTTTTCCTGCCTGAGGGCCTTTCCCAGAGCCAAGGAAACTTCATCCCTGCAGGAATTGCCAGGTGCTAACCCAGGGAACAGCTGGAGCTGTTCCAGGGGGTTTGGGATGGAGATCAGGGAAAGGCTCTTCCCCCAGAGGGTGCTGGCACTGCCCAGGCTCCCCAGGGAATGGTCCCGGCCCCGAGGCTGCCAGAGCTGCAGGAGCGCTGGGACAGCGCTGCCAGGGATGCCCAGGGTGGGGTTGTTGGGGGGTCTGTGCAGGGCCAGGCTGGGACTGGCTGATCCTGGGGGTCCTTTTCCACTCAGGATATTCCAGGATTCCATGACCCCCAGCCGGACCCCGCCTGCCCCGTGGGCTGGGATGCTCTGCCTCCCCCCCCAGCTCCTGCTCTCTGCTGGGCCCTGGAGAAGCTGATCCCAAACAAATCTGGGAACACAGGTGGCACCTGAGAGCCCAGTGAGCCCAGTCCGGGCTCTGCCTGTCCCACAGCCTGGGGGACACAGCCCCTTGTGCCACTCCTGCCCAGGTCCTGGTTCGTGGTGACTTCTCCAGGGAGCCCAAACCGCTCTGGGGTTCCAATTCCTGCAGCCAGGGAGAGGCTGCTCAGCTCCCCCTTCCCTTCCCTTCCCTTCCCTTCCCGCAAGGAAAGGCTGAGAGAGTTGGGATTGTTCTGCCTGGAGAAGAGACCGGGGGTGATCTCATTGTGACCTTCCAGGACCTGACGAGAACCTACAGGAAAGATGGGAGAGGGACTGGGGACAAGGCATGGAGGGACAGGACACAAGGAATGGCTTCCCAGTGCCAGAGGGCAGGGCTGGGTGGGATATTGGGAATTGGCAATTCCTGGCTGGGAGGGTGGGAAGGGGCTGGGCTGGAATTCCCAGAGCAGCTGGGGCTGCCCCTGGATCCCTGGCAGGACATTGGGGCTGGGAGCAGCCTGGGACAGTGGGAGGTGTCCCTGCCAGGGCAGGGGTGGGATGAGAGAGGTTTTAAACATCCCTTCCAACCCAGCCTGTTCTGGGAGTCTGGGATGAGGAGGAAGGTGAAAAATGCTCACCCCGCGAGCAGGGAAACGCTGCTGCCTCTGGGAGTGACCCCAAAGCCTCGGGTGCTCCCTGCTCCTGCACCCCTGACCCCGGGCACTGCTGGGGGTGGCTCTTAATTTAGCCCTAATTTCAACCTCCAAGGCTCAGCCCCTTTTCCAGGGAGCTCCGGCTGCTCCAGGCAGGGAGGGAATCCCACAGAGCCTTTCCGAGGGCTCCAATCCCTGCCCCCCCTCCCCACCGACCCCAGGGCCAAAGCAGCTCCGGCTCTGCCAGTGTCACCCTGTCCGGGAGGGGCTTTATCAGCCCGGAGCGCTCAGCAATCGCTCCCAGATGGTGAAATATTCCGGAATTTGATCTTGCCCCTGGATGTCCCCGTGCCAGAGCAGCCCCTTCTCCCTCGGTGCGCTGGGAACTCCTGATGCAGCCCCGCTCCTCGGCAGGGATGCCCCGGGAAGCGGCCTGAACGCGGATGGAGCAGGCTCGGGTAGGAGCCGTGCCTGGGGACGCTCGCAGCTCTTTGTTCAGGATGTTTGAGCTGCAGGGAACGGCGGCTCGTGGTTATTTCTGAGCCGTGTCACACCTGCCGCGGGTGCTGAGGGGCTCTATCCAAACACGGGGAGCGTCGGGCAAAGCAGAGCGGCTGGAAGCGACGGGAATCTGGGACTTCGATCCTTCAAAGCAGCTCTCGAAAGCATCCGAGGGCATCCCCCAGCTCTGATCGGCTGTGTGAGGAGCGGCTCGGGGGGAGATTCCCCGATCCCGGGAGCCTCCCAAGGGCTGAGCCCAAATTCCAGCCCCTCCTCCCCCAGAGCTCTTGGGTCTGCTCTGTGGATGGGCTGGAAAAGCCCCGGGATTCCCCCAAATGCTCCGTGCGGGTAAGGCAAGGTGGAATTAGGAATTCCCCTCCTGGGGAATCGAGAGATCAGTGATGGGGAGCCCGGCCCACGCAGGGCCCTCAGCAATCCCTGCAGAGCCGGGGCCAGGCATCCCGAGAATCTGGGAATCCTGGAATGGTTTGGGCAGGAAGGGACCTTAAAGCTCATCCCATCCCAGCCCTGCCCTGGCAGGGACACCTCCCACTGTCCCAGGCTGCTCCCAGCCCCAATGTCCAGCCTGGCCTGGGCACTGCCAGGGATCCAGGGGCAGCCCCAGCTGCTCTGGGAATTCCATCCCAGCCCCTCCCCACCCTCCCAGCCAGGAATTCCTTCCCAGATCCCAACAGCTGCAGCCTGTGGCACACAAACACACAGCGGGATCGCTCCCAGGTGTCCCCAAGGCCCGGAGCAGCGCAGGGCCCTTCCCCAGGTGACCCAAACCCACTCCAGCTGGGAGCGGGTGAGGCAGGAGCTGCATTCCCAGCACGGGAAGTGATTCCAGCCCCAGAGCTGCACAAGCCCTCGTGGAGAACAATTCCAGCTGTCCCAGGAAAAGCTTCCCATGCCCCATTCCCCTCAGCTTGGCTCCAAGAGCAGCATCTGGAATTCTTCCTCCCATGTCCCAGGTCAGCATCAGGTGATCCCAGTTATCTCCCAGGAGCACCACGTGACTGCATCCGGAAAAGCAGAGGGAAATAAATGGGAATTCCCGATTATTTGTGCTGGGCAATGACCCTGGGAACAGCTCCGGGGGGGGGAGCGGTGCACAAGGGGATGGGAATGAGGACAGGAACCCCATTGTCATGGAAAACACCCCAGCGAGGAAGGGACTGAGGGATTTTTCGTGTCCCTGTGGAAATGTCTCATCCCAGTCCCTTCCCCTCCATCCCAGAGCTGTGACAAACCCACGGTGTCCCCACTTCCAGGGATAAATGGGAAGGCAGGAGATGCTGCACGGAAACCGAGGGGGAGCCCCAGGGAAAATAAACGCTCCTGCTTCGTGTGGGAGGATTGAGGGGGAGCTTTGGGGCTGATCCCTGACCTGGCAGATTCCCAGCTCTGATTCCCGCTTATCTGGAGTCTCCTGACTCCCATCAGCTCCTGGCACCGGGGAATTGATGGTGGTAAAGGGAAGAAGGAAGATGGGAACGTGTTCATTCCCAGATTTTACAGCTGGCACCTGGGCACGGGAACAAATCCTTCCTTGTTCCCAAAATTAAGGACTAAATTTAAAAAAAAAATGGAGAAGTTGCTAAAATCCTCAAATTCCTGCAGGAGGGAGCTGCCCAAGAGGACGGAGCAGGGATCAGGAAGGGTTTGATGGGAGTGTTTCCAGTCAAGCTTTCCCAATTCTCCAGGGAGCTTTTACATCTCCAGGGAAATTGTTTTAAAATATCAACTCCAGAGAGGAAATAGCCCTGGGAAGGGAAAAAACTCGGAGAAAATCGTGGAGAATCATCCAGCCCATTACCCACGGCTCAGGGAGGCTCCATGTGCTCATCCAGCCACATCCAAGGCTGCAAAAGGAGGAGAGAGGGGAATTCTGAATAGAAATGTATCCGGTATTTTGGGGGAGATACAGAGAGGAAACAAAAAAGACCAGGAATGTCGTCCTTGTGCCTTTTACACCTGGAGCAAACCCCTTTTCCTCAGAGGGGGAAGAGAATGGATTCAAACATTCCCAGAAACACTGGGGATATTCCTTCAGGGAATGTCTCTTCAGGAAAATAAATCCTGACAAGATCCTCGCACCAAGGCAGAGCCGGTCCTGGAAGGGGGAACCTTTTCCTGCTGCGGTTTCATCCCTCCAGGGCTTTTCCATCCAGGAGCTCCCTTCCTTTTGCCTTCCCATGGGATTCCATGAAAGAAAAAAGCAGGGATTTTGAATAATAAAACAATTCCTTGTCAGCCACCGGAGGAGCCAGAGGCTGGAGAACACAGGGAGGCATTAAAGGAGAGGGTAAAAAAAGGCGGATTTGGATGGGATATTGGGAAGGAATTCTCTCCTGGGAGAGTGGGAAGGGTTATCCCATGGCTGCCCCTGGATCCCTGGCAGTGCCCAGGCCAGGCTGGACATTGGGGCTGGGAGCAGCCTGGGACAGTGGGAGGTGTCCCTGCCAGGGCAGGGGTGGCACTGGAGGGGCTTTGAGGTCCCTTCCCACCCAAACCATTCCATGATTCCATGAAAAAGTCCTGAAGGCTGGAATGGGAGAGGGAACAGCTTCCAGGGGCTGGATCCTGGCAGGAGAGAGGCCAGGACTGACCTGAGCCAGTCCTGGATCTTGTCTCAGCCTGGGCCTGGAATCCTGCTGCTGTATCCAGGGAAACTGAGGCACTCTGAGGGCTCCTTTCCCATCTTTTCCCAATGTCCTGTCCCTGTGTCCCAGGGTCAGAATCCAGGGACTGAGCAGAGCCCTGGGAGCCCAGGGGGCTGGGGGTGATCCTGGATGAGCTGGGAATGGGAATCTCCTGCTGCTCCTCCAGGTGCCAGCCAGGATCACCGGGGCTGGAAAAGACGTCCAAGGTCACCGAGTCCAGCCTTGGACCAACTCTCAGCATTCCCACTAAAAACTCACCCCTGGTTTTAACCTTGGCCCCCAGCTCTGGATCCATGGGATGGGAGCCAGGAATCCCCAAAGCTCCTCAGGTGCCAGAGGCACCTGGAGAGGTCACAGGTCATGGAATCACTCAGGCTGGAAAAGCCCTTGGAGTCCGCTCCAGGTGCAATCCCGATCCGTGCTGATGCTGATTTTCAAGGAACAGCCCGTACAGGGAATTCTGGCTGGATACAAACCCGGACAATCCCTGGCTGTGCCAGCTCAGCCCCTTCTCCCCTCCCTGCACAGCTCCAGTGGCATTCCAAGGCTATTGAGAGCCAAATCCTGCTTCTCATCCCTGAAAATCAGCCTGAAACTGCCCTGAAATCCAAGAAAACCCCGAATTCCCTCCTCTGGCAGCAGGAGCAGAATCCAGCCCAAAACATTCCAAGTTTCCCGGTGTTGTTTGCGGGTTTTTATAAAAATCAATGTCGTTGACAATTACATAACTGCGAAAAAGCAGCTGAAAAACTTCGGGATGGAGCTTCTATTTTATCCAACCTTTTCTCCATTAATCTTCCCACACAACTGCTGTCACCGTCAGGCTGCCAAAGGAAAATTCTCTGGATCCCTTCAGTTTGGCAGCTCCGCAGGTGGCACTTACCTGCCTCTGCTTCCAGCCTGCCCCACTTCCCCGGATCCCCACGGATACTCCCTGTGCCAAAATAACGGGGATGTCAGTGGGACAGAGCTTCCGCACCCACCCTGGGGCCTCCAGTCCTGGAAATCCACAGGAAGGAGGTGAAAATTCCCAAATTCTCCTGCAGCAGCTGCTGGTGCACGGAGAGGTCGCAGTCACCTGGGATTTCCACGCTGGGAATTGCCTGAATGAAGCCGTGCTGGAATCGCTGGAATGGCTGGCAGCATTCCCACAGAATCTGCGAGGAACTGGAGCAGCTTTGGGGCTGTCAGATTTGATCCTTTGAAGGGATTTTTGACAGGAATTGAAGCTTTTTTTGATGCAGAGGGGGAGGCTTTGCCGCGTGCAGAAAGGGGCTGCTTCCCTCGGGAAGGAGCACGGAATTCTCCCGGATTTCTGCAAAGTCTGGGAGTCTCCCAAGCCTTCCCAGGGAGCAGGATCAGGTCAGCGCTGTTTGTGCTTCCAGGCCCATCCCTCAGGTGCTCCGGGGGTTTTTACAATAATTGCATTTATTGATTCCTCCAAGGTGACCCCGGCGCTCGGCCGGAGCCTCCGGAGCGGGAGCAGGGATGAGCCGGAACGGGAACGTGGCACAGGGACCATCCCAAACCTCTCCTGTCCCCAAAGCCCCCAGCTCTGGTGACCTTCCTGCTGTCACCTCTGGAATCATTCCCACCCCCTGCTCTTCCATCCCTGGCAGTGTCCCAGGCCAAGGACGGGGCTTGGAGCAGCCTGGGACAGTGGGAGGTGCAGCTGGAACAGGGATGGGGTTCAAGGTCCCTCCCAGCCCAAACCATTCCATGATTCCCCACTCGGAGCCAATTACTCCAACCCCGAAATGGGAATTTTTGCAGCAGCAAATTTCCCTGCAGTTCCTGTGCCCCAAATCCCAGGAACAAATGGATTTGGGAATGGGGAGGTTTCAGTGCCAGCTCCAGGGGCTGATCCAGGGACCACTCCAGGGCTGTTCAATCCCAAAAATTCCAGCCCAAACCTCCATGGGGAGACTCCAGAGTGGCCCAGGCAGTTCCATATTTGTTTTCCAGCCAATTCAGGGAATAAAGGAACCTCCAGACATGGTCCTGGCACTGTGGGATCGGAGGCTGATGTGGAGGTGACTCCTTTTATCCTTCAGGATTCAAAACCTCATTTCCCCACGTCCCTCCTGCTGCCATAAAAACAGGGATGTGGCAGCCCCTTGGACTTGAAACATCGCCAGGTCTGAGGAGAAAAGGCTTTTTCCCTTTTCCCACCTGGCTGCCAGGAGAGCCTTCAAGGTCCTTGGAAAGACAAGGAATAAATCTTAACTCAAGGAATTGCTTCCCGAACTTGGTTTGGAAGCCAAACTCCCTGGGAGAGAAGAGTTTTCCATCCTCTCCAGCATCCAAACACGGAGCAGTTTTCCTCTGGATTTGCGAGGTCCAGTGAATTTAACGGGAGGGAAAAGGGCTCAGGAAGGGGGGAATTAGCAGGGAATTGTCTCTCCAGGCACAGGGGGGACATGGAGTGTCCAGCAGGACCCTCCCAGCTGTCCCAGGGTGACCCACAGGCTCCTGTCCCCTGGGAAGCTCCAGGCTCTGCTTTTCCAGGTGCTGTTCCTCTTGGGAACGGGAGCTTTGGGGTCAGGGCAGGTGCAGAGGAGCCTCCAGCCCACTCCAGGCTTCTTCCCATGGGGTTTCCAGAATGATCCCCCAAGACAGGGAGGCTGGGAGCTCCCTCCCGCATCCCCACGGGCACATCCCACTGCCAGATCCAGAGGTGATGCCTAATCCTAAATACGGGTGTAGGTCCTGAATAATCCCAAAGGAAGCTGTAGGAGATGCCCAATCCTAAAGGAAGGTGATGCCCAATCCCACATGGATCAGCTCCCATCCACATCTCGGGACCAAAGCCCTGAACGAGCCAGGTCTGAAGAGCAAAATGAGCTCAGGAGGATTTTCCTGCCCGAGATTCCCTCTGAGTGAAGGCAGGACATCTCCGGGGTGCCGCACACGGAGCAGGGAGAGCCTCGGAGCGGGACTGAAATCCCAAGGGAAGCAGGAGCAGCCAAACCACGGCTCCCCCGGGCAGCAGCTCCCAGCCAATTCCAGCCCTTCAGGAACTGGGAAAAAAGGAAAAGGAAAATGAACAGGAGCAGAGAAGCCCTAAAGCCCCGAAGTTCAGAGGTTCAGGGAGAAAATTGGGATGATCTGCGTGTCTGAGAGCCAGAAAATGGATGATATTCAATATTCAATAGTCGATATTTGATATTTAATATTTAGTATTTGTTATTCAACATTCAATATTCAACATTCAATATTCGATATTCAATATTCAATATTCGATATTCGATATTCGATATTCAATATTCAACATTCAATATTCAATATTCAATTTTCAACATTCAATATCCAATATCTGATATCTAACATTCAATATCCAATATCCAATATCCAATATTCCAATCTTCTTCATCCTCCTGAGGATGGAATCATTCCCCAGCCCCTGGATGTGTCCCATGGATTCCCTGTCCCTGCACATTCAGGGCTCCTTTCAAAGCTGCTCTTTCCCCTTTTTCCTGCTGTGCTTCCCCAGGGGCTGCCTGGATCCAGGATAATTCCAGCAGGGAATGGGAGCAGTGCCCCAAAGCTCAGGGACCGTCTGTGTCCCTTCATTGTCACACGGGCTGGAGGGACAGGACACGGGAATGGATCCCAGTGCCAGAGGGCAGGGATGGATGGGAGATTGGGAATTGGGAATTGCTGGCTGGGAGGGTGGGCAGGGGCTGGGCTGGAATTCCCAGAGCAGCTGGGGCTGCCCCTGGATCCCTGGCAGTGCCCCAGGCCAGGCTGGACATTGGGGCTGGGAGCAGCCTGGGACAGTGGGAGGTGTCCCTGCCAGGGCAGGGCTGGCACTGGGTGGGTTTAAGGTCCCTTCCCACCCAAACCATTCCATGACTTTTTTATAACCCCTGGACAAAGCTTTGGGGCCCTCCAGGGATGGAGGGGATGCTCCTGGCCAGCCCTGGGGCCTCCAAAATCCACGGAGAGCACTGGAGCGGGAGCTGGGCTGTGCCCAGTTCCTGGGAATTGGCAGGCCCAGGATGCCCATTCCTGAGGGCATCGAAGGAATTCGATACGAGGAGGCCACAAGAACTTTGCTGTTTAATTTGCTCCAAAGAATTCCTGTTCAAATCCATCCTTCCCAAATCCAGAGGTTTTTCATTTGTTTCATTCCCTCCCCTCTTTTCTTCGGCAGGGAAATGGAAAACAGGGGGGAAAGGAGATAATTGGGAGGATGCCAGCTGGGAGATTAAAATAGATCCAAATCCTTCCTCCTCCCTACCTGCAGAAGGAAAAGAAGCAGATATTTAAATATCCGTCTCTATAAACACATTTATTCGTGGATTAGCATTTTATTCCTTTAAGGAAGGCTGGGAATAATGGCTCTGCCAGGAAATACCAATTAAAGCAGACCTCGCTAATTAAGGGCCACGTGACAGCCCTGCCATGTGTGGCACGAACAGAGCCTTACATCCACAGCTGATCCCCAAATTCCGCCCCTGGATCAGCCATGTGTCCCCTCCGAAAACCGGGATGAAGGAGGATTAATCCTTTGGGATGTGCAGGGATCCCCCACGGGCAGGGTCCCCAGCCCAGCCAGGATCTGGCTCCTCCTGAAATCTTCCCAAATAATCCCTCTGTGCAACCCTGGAAAATCCCACCTCATTTCCCGGTGCAATTCCCAAAGGAGCAGCAGCACCTCGGCTCCCTTGGGTGTCTGTTTGATCTCTCCAGGGCTTTTTCCTTTAAACACACACAAGGCCCTGGAAATGAGATATCCAACGTTTCCCTATTTTTTTGTTTTGGAGCAGGGTTATGAAATCCAAACATTTTTACTCCTCTGGTGCTGCCGGGCAGAAGCGGCAGATCCAGGAATCCTGGCATTATTTATGTGCTCCCAATGTGTTTGGTGTGGATGGAATATTTCACCTCCTGCATTCAAAACAAACGGCCCCAAACCACTGCAGCCCCCGAAATCCCCTCAGGTCCTTGGGAGGAATTCCCAGCGGGAAGCCCAAGCATTTATTTCGTTTATTTGCATGGGAAATAAAACGACCCCAAGGAAAACAACCTCAACCCCTTGGGATGTTTCGGGGGTTCCCCAAAGCTCTGCGGCCCCGGGCTCGCTCTGGGTGGGGTTGTCACATCCTCTGGGATCTGAGGCACAGGGCTGGAATTAGGGCTGGAATTAGGGCCGAGTGGTGGCTTCCATGGAAACCCCAATTTCCAGGCGTTCCGTGGCTTTCTGGCTCCAGCAGGAATTGTTCCTGCAGGGCTTGGGCAGAGCAGGGAATTTTTCCGGAAGGTTTGGGGGGTGCAGAACACGTTCTTGGCTCATTTCACCCCGACCCCAGGAGCTGTGGGGTCACACCCATCCCCAGGGGCTGTGAGGTCACACCCATCCCCGGGGGCTGTGGGGTCACACCC
>NW_024581383.1:0-6405 GCF_017639235.1 Corvus kubaryi
CTGGATTTCCCCCTCATCCCTGGATTTCCCCCTCATCCCTGGATTTCTGATGTCTCTCACGCCTGGATTTGCCCTTCCTGCCCCTCATCCCTGGATTTCCCACTCCTGGAACCCCCAATCCCTGGATTTTCTGTTCCCTGGCAATCCCAGAGCCCCTCCCCAATCCCATATTTCCAACCCGCCCCATCCAGCTCTCCCACAGCCCCATCCCGGGATGGGAACAGGGATTTTATTCCCGTGGGATGTGAGAGTTGGCCATGGCTGTTGATTTGACGTGTCCTGTTCCAGGCAAGGGTCACATCCCAAAATCCCAGCTTGGAACTCGCTTCAGATCCCCTCATGCTCATTTTTTTTGGGATGCTGACTTCATATTTTCCTATTTTCAGACAATTGCCCCCATCTCAATCCCAATCCCATCCCAATCCCATCCCAATCCCAATCCCTCCTGGGCAGCTCCAGCGTTGGTGCCATCAACCAGGAATAAAAACTACGGGAAAATTCCTAAAATTCCTAAATCTCAGAAAGCAACAAAAGCTGAGCCTGAATTTAGAGCTCGGCCTGGATACCCAAATTTTTCATTAAATTCGCCTTTTCCTGGATTTCTTGGGGATTTTTCCTAAGTAGGCCATAAAAAACCTCACTAATTTGGGATTTCCCTCTCTGTTTTCCTCCTTTCTTCAGCATCTGCTGATAAAATCTGTCCAATGTGGGGGATTTTTGCTGTTATTTTTAGTTTTTACTTCTTATTTGGGCTTAAAAGTCATTTTGTACCCTCAGAGAAGCTCCCTGGGGATGTCCCAGCAGGGGGATGTTCACATTCCCGGATATTTAACCCCCACCAGCCAGGAGAAAAGGAATAAAACATCTTCAAACTTCCCCAAAATCCCCACGGTTTTTCCCCTCTGCTCGGGGTTTCACAAAGGGGGGGCAGCACCTCAAAAATGTGAGTTTTCAAAGTATCTGGAGATTCTGGGAATGACAGCAACCAGATCCAATTTTTATTCATGGATTGGCCAAATCTGGGGGAAATATTGACCCTGAAGAGGCTTTTTTGGGATCTTCTGCTGAGCTCCATCTTCCTCGTGGTCCCAAATTCCTGCCGCACTTCCCTGCTCCAGCCAGGATCCACATTCCATAGGAACTGACCCCATTTTTTGGGATTTCAGGATTTCAGCTTTCTTCTTGTTGGTTTTATTTCTCTTTTCTCCCAGTGGAAGTTTTCCAGTAAAATGATTCCCAAGTTTTCTGGGATTTCCCTGGAAGCCAAATCCTGCAGCAGCAGGAAAATGAGGGGGCTGGGAAGGGAAATGGAGCCAAGAGCTTTTCCTGAACCCCAAAAGTGTCCCAAAAATGAAATTTTTGCAGGTTTCATTCCTCGTAAGAGAATCCTGGAATGGTTTGGGTTGGGAAGGGACCTTAAGGATCATCCATTCCCACCCCTGCCCTGGCAGGGACACCTCCCACTGTCCCAGGCTGCTCCAACCCCAATGTCCAGCCTGGCCTGGGCACTGCCAGGGATCCAGGGGCAGCCCCAGCTGCTCTGGGAATTCCATCCCAGCCCCTGCCCACCCTCCCAGGCAGCAATTCCCAATTCCCAATCTCCCATCCAGCCCTGCCCTCTGGCACTGGGATCCATTCCCTGTGTCCTGTCCCTCCATGCCTTGGCCCCAGTCCTTCTCCAGCTCTCCTGGAGCCCCTTTAGGCCCTGCAAGGGGCTCTGAGCTCTCCCTGGATCCTTCCCTTCTCCAGGTGACCATTCCCAGCTCTCCCAGCCTTTCCATGGCTCAGCCCTTGGAGCATCCTCCTCCCCCCAACCCTTTGGAATGCACCCCAAACCCAGCGCATCCCAGTGCTCCCTATCCCACTGCAGCCTCTTCCCGCCTTAACTCCACCTCCCTCCTTTTGCAGCTGATCAAGGAAAAATTATTGGACCTTCTTGGAAAAGAGGAAGAGGACGGGAGCCATGATGAGAACGTGGTGAGGGGAGAGGGGGGAATTCCCTGGGGATGCTGGAGCTCTTCCCAGGGCTCTGGAGCTTCGGGAAGAGCCTCATCCCAGAATCTTTTCCCAGGAAAAGATTGTCAGGATCCCATTATTAAAATATAATAAAATTATATATGAAAATTTGGCCCCTGCCGGAATTAAGGTGCAAACGAGCCCCAGTGCTGGTGACAATAGTGTGGGGTTTATTGGATAGGAAATGTGGGCGAGAGAGAGACCAGAGAGAAAAAGCAAGGGAAAGAAATAGAGAAGAGGTGGGGGGGAACAGAAAGAGAGTGACAGGGACAGAATAAGGAAAAGATCCCCATCCATGGATCCCAGGGATGCTCCGTTGATCCTCTCCAGCTGCTCTTGGTGGTGAAGGTCCCCCCAAAGCACAGAATCCGAAGGGTGAATGTGGCTCAGGCCAGGTGGGAAATCCCAGGTACCTCCCTGACGGGAGTTGGCCACGGTCCCTTACAACAGACTCTGGCCCTGGGGGTCTGGGACGGATTCTGCCACCCCCTCAGCTGCCTCCCACGGGAATATCCCAGGGATGTGGCCCTGGGGGTTGGGGGTTCCCCAGCTGGGCCGGTTTGTGTCAGGGAGGACGGGGCTTCCGTGTCCCTGAGCAGAGCCCCGGACGCAGCAGAGGCTCTGCCCGGGCTGGTTTGGGGTGGGGAGAGCAGAGCCCAGCGAGGCCGGGTCTGCACAGCCTCAGCCCAAAGCAGCCGGGGAAGGGCCGGCAGGGAGAGCAGCACCCAGGGCATGGGGAGAGCCCAGAGAGGCCACGGCTGGGGCTGCTTTCCCCATCATTGTCCAAGGGAATGGCCTGGCCCAGCTGCTCCCAGAGGGAATGGCCTGGCCCAGCTGTTCCCTAAGGAATGGCCTGGCCCAGCTGCTCCAGGAGCTCCGGAGCAGCCTTGAGCCCCTGCGCTGGAAAACTCCGCTCCTGCAGCTGCTGGGGGTGAGCAGGGGCTGAGCTCTGCCCCTTCCATCCCTGCCGTGCCACGGAGCCCTCCAGGGCTGGAACAGCCCATCCCCAAAGCCTGGCTCAGCAGGGATGCAGTAACCCATTCCCAAAGCCTGGCTCAGCAGGGATGCAGTAACCCATTCCCAAGCTCCGGCTCACGGCTGCACTCAGCCCAGGGGCCCGGCTGCTTTCGGGGTGAGGCTGTGCAGACCCGGCCTCGCTGGGCTCTGCTCTCCCCCACCCCAAACCAGGCCGGGCAGAGCCTCTGCTGTGTCCGGGGCGCTGGCGGATGCATTCCTCTGCCTCATCCTTGTTGGTCTGAGGTGAGCACACGCCCCGGGAAGAGCGGCTGAGGGAGCTGGGGCTGCTCAGCCTGGAGGAAAGGAGGCTCAGGGGAGACCTCATGGCTCTCTCACACCCCCTGAAAGGTGCCTGCAGCCGGGGGGGTCGGGCTCTGCTCCCAGGGAACCCCTGACTGAACGAGAGGACACAGCCTTGAGCTGCGCCAGGGGAAGTTCAGGGTGGACATCAGGAAACATTCCTCGCTGGAAGAGTGCCTGGGCGCTGGACTGGCCTGCCCGGGGCTGGGGGCAGTCGCCGCCCCTGGGGGGGTTCAGCGAAGCCTGGACGCGGCACTCGGGGCCGTGGTTTGGTCGGTGAGGAGGTGTTGGGTCACAGGTTGGACTTGATGATCTCAAAGGTCTTTCCCAACCCGGTTCCTCCTGGGATTCTGTGGCTGAAGGATGGGTGTCCCTTATCCAATCCCAGCAGTTTGACTCCCAGTCCAACATTTTTCAAGGAGATTTCTGTGGTTGCAGCTCCTTTACGCAGATTTTGTTGTAATGAGCAAACCTGACATCCGTGTTTGAGGCATGAACCATTTCGGGCTCTGACAAGGTGGGAGGGCCGGGAGCATCCAGCGGCTCCGGGATAACGCATCCCGTGGTTTTCAATCGGCAGAGCACCTGTGATCCAGTGCCAAACCACTCGGAGAGCCTGAGCCACACTGTGACCGTGCCCCTGCAGGCCCCGCTGGGGACGCTGGAGGAAATCGCCTGCTGACCCCTCCCCACCACAGTGCCCATCCCGAGGAAGGAAAACTGCACAGGGAAAACAGGGACCCAGCTCAGGTTTGCACCGGGGGGAAGAAAAAACAAAAAAAAAAAAGATGGGGAAAAAAAATACTGGGAAAGAATACTGGGGGAAAAAAAATACTGGAAAAAAATGATGGGAAAAAATTATTAAAAAAATCTATTAAAAAAGAAAAAAAAAAGAAGAAGAAACTCGCTATGCATTAAAATAATATAAAAATAATATAAAAATATAAATTCTAAATATACTCTGCCCAGAGTGAGAGGCGCCTTGGACCTGACTCCTGTTGTCCTTTCCTCCCGGGGGGGTTTGGCTCCAGCCTGGGAAGCAGCTGCCTGGCTGGGAGAGCTGGGAATGTTCTCCTGGAAAAGGGAAGGCCAAGAGAAACCTCAGAGCCCCTTGCAGGGCCTAAAGGGGCTCCAGGAGAGCTGCAGAGGGACTTGCACAAGGGATGGAGGGCCAGGACACTTTTTGGGATTGTCCAAGCCCCCAGCAGCAGCAGCAGCAGCAGCAAATCCCAAAGGAAGCATCCCAAACATCCCGAGCGCTGCCCGCCAGGGCTTTTCCTGGCGCCGGGGTTCCCTCTCAGCTCTGTTCCTCTTTGCAGTCCTGGGTTTCAGTGGCAGAAGGAGCATCCCAGAACTCTCCATCCCCACCGCCGTAGGCCGAGAGTTTTAGAATAAAAGAGACCCCAAAGTCGCCGCTCTCGGATTCTTCTCCCGGTCGGTCGCGTCCTCTGGGCGGGGTTGGGATGAATCCCGAGCTCAGCCCGAGGTGAGCATCCCTGGGGGCTCCCTGTGGATCATCCCAGTCCCGCTGCTCCTCCTGCAGTGCCTGGAGAGTCCGGGAGCGGCGCTGCCCGGGGGGTGGGGGTTGGGTTCGTTCCTTTTTTAAGTTTTGGGGGAATTTTTGGAATTTCCTTCTTGTCCCGTCCATGGATTCTCTGCTTTCTCCTCGTTCTCCTGACTGACATTAAAGCTGGTCTTGTGGAAATGGCCAGGCTGTGTCATTCCTGCCTTGCCCTCATCCCGAGGGGGAGGGCAGATCCCAGGAAAAGCCCATCCCGGGAGCTTCCCAGGGCTCTCCCTTATCCCTCCTCTTCCTCTCCCACCACGTTCTCACACAGCTCCGGGTGGGGTGGGAGCCGTGCCATGGCCGTGCTCAGCTGCATCCCTGTCTTCTCTGGGATGTGCCAGGATCTCCGGGATGTGCCAGGATCTCCGGGATGTTGTGGAATCTCTTTGCTGACAGAGGTGTTGGAAACCTCTCCAGGAGGTTTTGGGATTGTTCAATTGGAAGAGGAGAAGCTTGGGGTGACCCCATTGAGGCCTGAAGGGAGCCTGGAAAAAATATGGAGAGGGACTGGGGACAGGGGATGGAGGGACAGGACACAGGGAATGGATCCCAGTGCCAGAGGGCAGGGCTGGATGGGAGATTGGGAATTGGGAATTGTTCCCTGGGAGGGTGGGCAGGCCCTGGCACAGGGTGCCCAGAGCAGCTGGGGCTGCCCCTGGATCCCTGGCAGTGCCCAGGCCAGGCTGGACATTGGGGCTGGGAGCAGCCTGGGACAGTGGGAGGTGTCCCTGCCAGGGCAGGGGTGGGAATTCGATGATCTTTCGGCTCCTTCCAACCCAAACCCATCTGGGATTCTGGGATTACAACTTTTCCTTCACTGATCCACTTTACCTGGCTCCGAGGCGTAACAAGAAAATCCATTTCCATCCAAGTGCATCCCAAAATGTGTCGGCAGCAGCTTCATCCCTGGATCCAGGCCCTGAGGGGCTGCTCTGCCCCTTCTCCAGCCCTGGGAGAGACCTGGGAATTCCGAGAAACACCCTCAGGAAGGGATGAGGGTTTGGGGTGCCTGGAAAAGGCCCTGAGCCCTGATGGAGAGGGATGGGAGGAGATTTCACTTCCAATTGCAAACCTCATCGGGATGAAGGGATCCTTTTCCAGAAAAAAAGAAGAATGATCAAAGATGAGGAAAAGCTGGGAGGATGATTTGGGAATTCAGAGAAAAACCAAAGTTCAGACCCCAGCACAGCCCCAGCTCTGCTCCAGTGCCGCGGGATTTTCCAGGGAAAAGGGAAGCTCCATTGTTTGCTGTAATTAACCCCACAGTGGCTCAGAACACATTCCAAGGAAAGGAGAAAGGAGTGGAAAAGGAACCGGCAGGTCCATAACACCCTGTTCGGTGTTGGATGGATCTGGGCAGTGCCCAGGGATGGAGCAGGGATGGAGCAGGGATGGGAGCAGGGATGGGAGCAGGGATGGGAGCAGGGATGGGAGCAGGGATGGGAACAGGGATGGGAGCAGGGATGGGAGCAGGGATGGGAACAGGGATGGGAGCTGGGATGGGA
>NW_024581383.1:6505-13476 GCF_017639235.1 Corvus kubaryi
GGGAACAGGGATGGGAACAGGGATGGGAGCAGGGATGGAGCAGGGATTGGGGCAGAGGGGATGCTCCCTGCACAGGAGCCTTTTCCCAACCATCAGCCTCCAAAAACCCCAAAATCCTGCTGGAAAAAATCATAAAAGAACCCCTGTTGGAGATGAAAATCCCAAAATCCCATGGACAAGGTGGGAAAATCCAGAGTGGGACCGATGGGGGCTGTGGCTCAGCCGGAGCTCAGGAAATCCATCCTCAACCCCAAATCCATGGAACAAGGCTGGAATTGCCATCCGAAGGGATGATCCCCACAGGGCACGGAGCGCTGGAGGCCGGGACAGTGAGGAACATCCCTGGGAATGCTTCGGGAGGAAAACAGGACAGAACCGGCTCTGAGGAGGAATTTCTGAAGTGCAGCCGCGTTTTTGGGGAATGGGAAGGCTCAGCTTGGCATGGAGAGGGCAGAGCACATTCCTGGGATTTATGGCCCAGCCACCACATCCCTGAGCAGCTCCCACAGCTGTGTTCCCACAGGGACCGGGAAAACACCAGGAACTGCTCCTGGAGTCACCTGCACTCGCTCAAGGTCACCCCAGCACCTCTCCCTGCTCCTCCTTCATTCCCGGCATTCAGGAGGCTCCTGCATCCCATGGGATGCTCCAAGCACCAGCACTTCATCATTCCCGGGAATCACCGACTGTGAAGGACATTCCATGGTCCTCCCCCTGAGCCAGCAATTAGAGGCAATTAACAGGAATTCTTAGCAAGAAAATTGTCCTTGGTTTGTGTCAGTTTGGGCGGGAAGAGCGCAATCCCAATCCGAATCCCAAACCCAATCCCAATCCCAATGCCATCCTGATGGGAATTCTTGTGATGGTTCCTCTCCCATGCCTTGGTGGTTTCTGAAGGTTTTGTTGCCTTCTCCACTCCAAGAGCTCAATGCTGATCCATTAGCTCCCGGAATTCCTGGGAGCTGCAATTCCTGCAATTCCTGGGAGCTGCAGTCGCTGTGTCCTTGGCTGTGTCTGAGCCCATCCCTATTAACGTGCTCCGGGTCTGACTCCAGTTTAAGCTCTCGGAAGTTTTCCCTCCCCTCCTCCCTGTGTTTCCCAGCCTCTCCATCGGTATTCCAGGCAGGAATATTCCCCACCTCCTTACAGGAATCATCTGCGCACTCCGCAGGGCTCCTGCTCTTCCTGAGCTCGGAGCACACCCAGGGCCGTGGATCAGGACAATCCAGGGTTTCATCCGGGAAAACTGCGGAGTAGGGAGATCAGGAGTAGGAATAGGAATAGGAATAGGAATAGGCTGATCCCAGCTGCATTCCTGGAAGGATCGGAGCGTTGGAATCCTCAGTGACATCCCTGGGATTTCCGTGGAGCTCCGGGGTGCCGGTGGGGTGGGACCATTCCCAGGTCACTGATTTGGGGAATTCCTGCTCCCAGCTTTGCATTTTTCCCTCTCTCGGCCTCTCCAGCCCCTCCCAGAATTCCCTTTTTCCTTAGATTTGTGTCCCTCCTGCAGCCTGGCCGGGATTTGGGGCTCCCGAGGTTCCCTCTGTGCCCGCAGCAAAACCATTCCCGTCACTTCAAGAATTCCTTCATTTCTCCCTCCGGGATTCCCGAGGCCCCGGCGCTGCTCCTGGCATGGCTGTGCCTGACCAGCCGGAGCCGCTGGAATCTGGGATCGCTCCAGGGCAGCTCCAGGGGCTGCTCCAGGCTCTGGGTCCTGCTCAGGGCCACCCAAACCTGGCCCCGCAGCGGGACAGCGGGTCCCACATTCCCGAGCCATCCAGGCTGCTCCCACATTCCCGAGCCATCCAGGCTGCTCCTGCCCCATTCCTGAGCCATCCCGGCTGCTCCTGCCCCATTCCCGTCCCATCCCAGCTGTTCCCACATTTCCCCACTCCGCACACCCCCAGGAGTGCCCCGCTGGATTGTGGAGCTGTTCCCGAGGGAAGGGCAGGGCTGGCTGCCTGCAGGGATGGGATGTTGGCTCCACAGCAGCTCCCGGCTTTTCCAGCGTCGGCTTCATCCTCCCTTTTCCTCAGCCTGGCTGAAATTCCCACTGGTCCCCTCCAGGATCCACATCCTTCCCTGGAGACTCCCGGTGCTGGTGGGAGGGACTCGGCAAAGAGCCGGAAAACCTCGGGCAGAGCCGGGAAGTCTGCAGAGCACAAATCCCATTTTCCCACTGATCTCCTCCAGGAAAGCGGGATGGGAGAGGAGCAAAGCGGAGCAGGACCGTGTGGGAGATCCCACCTTTGGCTCTTCTTGGAAATATCCCAATGGTTTTCCCAGGTCCAGGTTTGTCCTGGTTTCCCACATTCCATGGAGGACATTGGTCATCCAGAGGCTCCCTGGGGGGATTTTGATCTTTGGGGTCGTTAACAGCTGTGATTCCTGAATTCCCAGCTGGGAATTTCACCTCTGACCCCAAACCATTGCTCCCGGAGCAGGACCACCGTGGGCAGGATCTGCAGGAATAACCCCGGCAGGGTTTGGGGCTGGCACGGGAATGTCCGGAAGAAGGGAAGCAGCCACTGGGGAAATCCCAGCAAGCTGATCCCAAAATAAACGTGGGATGAAGGAGTCTGGAGAGGAGCCCTCCAGGGAACGCTTCGGGGCATCGCTCTGCTCTTACCTCCCCTCTGGGCTGGCCCTGTGGATCCCACCTCTCCCAGATCCCCGAATCCCCAGGAACAGCTCCAAGCCCCTCCAGGGCACTGGGATTTCAGGCTCCATCGGATTTTCCCAGTTAAATCCATGGCTGGGATTCTGGGGAGCTGCTTTCGTTTGGATAACCCAGAAGTGCAATTCCAACAGAAATTATTTTCACTGGACCAGCCCGAATTCCCTTTTCCATCACCTTTCCCATCCCCCTCCTTGGCAAGGGGCTTCCCAAGCCCCCCGGAGCCTTTTTCCAGCAGGATTCCCCTAAATAAGGGATGGGAGCGCCAGAATTTGTCACGTTGGAGCGCATTCATAAATTCCCACCCAAACCCCAACCTCGGGGCACCGGGAGTGCCCAATTCCCATTCCCATTCCCATTCCCATGGCAGTGACAGGAATGTGGCAGCACCCTGGGGAGCCTTGGCTGGACAGAGCTGAGCCAGGAGCCCTCAGAGCAGGAAAAATCCCCAAAGATCCAAGTCCAGGAGCAGCCCCAGGCCAGGGTCGGAGGCAGAGACCAGGAACGGTGGGAACAGGATTTGGGAGAAGGGCGGAGCCTTGGGAACACCTTCGGCCACCTCCCGCAGGGATTCTCCAGCTGCAGCCGTGGAAAACCATCCCTGGCACCATTGAGCAGCAGCCGGGAGGGGGGAGCTGCTCCAGGGGCTGGGAGGATCCGGGGGGAAGCATCCCTGTGAATTCCCGGCGTGTTGACGGAGAACAGGAGCCGGCTTTTCAATTATGGATGAGAAAAGAAGGGATAACGGATGGGTTTACAAGCAGCACTTTGTCATGTGGGGCACCCCTGAAAAATTCAGGAGCTTGGGAAGTGCCTTTTTCCCTGCACAGAATTCCCAGCCCTCCCCTCACGGCCAGGCTGGAAAACGCTCTGCCAGGACCCGGAAAAATCATTCCAGAGGGGCTCCCAGTTTGTAGCTAGACTGTAATTTAAATATTCCAGATTTGTGCCTGGTTCCCTGTGGGAGAGAATTCCCACATCGGGCTGGGAAGGGGGGCTGGGAGCTGGGAATTGTGTGCAGGGATCCAGAGGGGAAGGGGACAGGGATCAAACACCGGGAAGGGGACAGGGATCAAACACCGGGAAAGGGGCGAGAGATCAAACACCGGCAAAGGGGCGAGGATCGGACACTGGGAAAGGGGACAGGGATTAAAAACTGGGAAAGGACGAGGATTAAAAACTGGGAAAGGGACAGGGATTAAAAACTGGGAAAGGGACAAGGATCGGATGCTGGGAAAGGGACAAGGATCGGATGCTGGGAAAGGCAACAGGGATCGAAAACTGGGAAAGGGACAGGGATTAAAAACTGGGAAAGGGGACAGGGATTAAAAACTGGGACAGGGACAGGGATTAAAAACTGGGAGAGGACAGGGATCAGACACCACGAAGGGGACAGGGATCAGGCACTGGGAAGGGGACAGGGATCAGACAGATCCCAAAGGCTGGAGGGGCAGAGAGCCACCAAAGCAGGGGCTGGGAAGAAGACTGGGGTCCTTTCCCAATGTTCCAGCCCCCCCCCACCAGGCCTGGGAGCCTCCAAACACGGAGCGGGGCTGTGGGAGAAGCATCCCAGGCTCCTCGTCTCTCCCACTGGCAGGAGCTTTGAGATCCCCAACCAGGGATCAGCAACACTTGGAGCAGAGGAATCCAGCCTGGATCCCCAAAATGTGGGATCAGACTAATGAAACGGGGAATGAATCCCAAGGGAAAATCCTGGATCCCCAAACCCTCAGGAGATCAGCCCTGTAGGAAGGGGGGAATGAACCCCAGGGGAAGAGCCTGGATCCCCAAAATGTGAGGAGATCAGCTCTGTGAAAAGGGGAAAATGAATCCCAAGGGAAAATCCTGGATCCCCACAACGTGAGGAGCTCAGCCCTTCTACACTCAGGGCAAGGATGGCCCCACGCCCCTCCGGGGGGACAGGGACATCCCAAATCCTGAGCCACCTCCCAATCCCGCGCATCCAGGCCAGAGCAACTGTGTTGGAGCAGCAAGGCCGGGATTCAGGGACACCGATCCAGGGAAAAGTCCCAAAGGCAGCAGGAGCAGCAGCTGGACACCACCTGGATGTGCCAGCCACGGCCCTGTCCCCATCCCGCGGCGGCACCGCGGAGCCGAGCGCAGGAATTTGCCGGATCCGTGGAAAACGAGGCTCCTGATTTGTTTTTAATGGCATTGTTTACTGGCAGGGAAATCTCCCGGAGCCAGAACTTGTCTCTCCTAATAAAAAACAAGAAAATAACAACGGGAGCAAGGAGGGAGAACGTTTGGAAGCCATTGGGGTTTGATTTGATTGATCCTGGTAATAAAGCAGGAACTGTTAGGCTGGAACTGAGGTTGTGGATCCCCATCCATAATTTCAGAGGGAATGAGAGCTGTGAATGTGCAACCCCCTCAAAGCCCAGGGTGGAAAATTCAGGAAGGGTTGCAGAAAAAACTGGGAAGAGGATTGGGGGTCCCAGTGCTGGATGCTGCAGGATCCCAGTCCCAGTCCCTGTCCCAGACCCAGTCCCAATCCCTGTCCCAGTCCCCATCCCCATCCCTGTCCCAGTCCCTGTCCCAGTCCCTGTCAACCCAGTCCCAATCCCTGTCCCAGTTCCAGTCCCTGTCCCAGTTCCAGTCCCAGTCCCAGTCCCAATCCCAGTCCCAGTCCCAGTCCCTGTCCCAGTCCCAGTCCATCCCAATCCCAGTCCCAGTCCCAGTCCCAGACCCCATCCCAGTCCCAGTCCCAGTCCCAATCCCAGTCCCAGTCCCCATCCCAGTCCCATTCCCAATCCCAGTCCCAGTCCCAGTCCCAGTCCCATTCCCAGTCCCAATCCCAATCCCAGTCCCATTCCCAGTCCCAGTCCCAGTCCCCTTCCCAGACCCCATCCCAGTCCCAGTCCCAGTCCCAGACCCAGTCCCATTCCCAATCCCAGTCCCAGTCCCAGTCCCAGTCCCAGTCCCAGTCCCAGTCCCCTTCCCAATCCCAATCCCAATCCCAATCCCAGTCCCAGACCCAGTTAGGAGTTTGTGGAAACAGGACGGGGGAGGTGGGAGAGGGACACGGGGAGAGGGATGAGGGGGAAGGAGGGCGCGGGAAAGGGGAGGAGGAGCTGGGCAGGGAGGGGCGGGCTCCGAGCGCTGTCCCTGAGCAGCAGCAGCAGCAGCAGGAACCCCGAGGGGAGAACGCGCCTGAGCCCCCCCGCGCTGCCGGAGGGAGGAGGGAGAGTCTGGGAAGGAGGGAGAGCCCGGGAAGGAGGGAGGGCTGGCAGGAAGGTGGTGCTGAGATTTATTTTGCTTCTCTTTTTCCTGCCCTGGTTTTGTTGGGAATAAATTCAATTAATATCCCCAAGTTCCGTCTGTTGTGTCTGTGATGGGGTCGGGGCGGGATCTCTCCCTCTCTTCCTCTCAACTCCTGAATCCTTCCTTTTATTCCCTGTCCCTGTCCTGCAGAGGGGACTGAGAGGCTTTGGTGGCATCCAGCCAAGGTCACCCCAACACGCCCCGAGCCCCCAGCCCAGCCCGGTCACAGCCCCCATCCCTGGGGTGCCGCTTCCCGAGGGTGCTCAGGGCAAGAGCGAAAGGTCAGGAACACAGAGTGATGCCATGGTGATTTTTTGCCTTTTCTTTTATTCCCCCTTTTTACCTTTTTACAACTCCTGCATTCTCGGTGCTTTTCCCCTGCGTTCTTGGCCGTGTTTGTCGAGCTGGGACACCCAAACATCTCCGAGGCCGCAGAGCCCAGGGTCCCCTCCAGAACGCTCTGCACACGGAGCTGGAACCACCAGGGGAAGGGTCCTCGGCGAGGGGGCTCCCTGAGCCTCTCACTGGGGAATCTTTGCCCGATGTGCTAATTAGCAACACCCATCAAGTGATCCCGATCTGGCGGGGGGCGCGGCGGGTGCGTTCCGGCGCATCCCACCTGGACCTGCGCACCTGAGGATCCTTAAAATAAACACCGAGGTAAAAGCCCTTTTTCCCTTCGAACCGTGTTTGAGTCTTGATTTTAAAACCAGGAAAAGGCATCAGGAGAATCCCATCCTCAAAGATCCCAGAATCCCAGAACCAAGGAATCCCAGGACAGGTGGGGTTGGAGGGGACATTTAGAGGACACCTGGTCCAACCCCACCTCAAGGAGCAACAACACAAGGAGGGACAGCACAAAGAGATCCTTAAAAATCCATTTTGGGGCTCCCGCCTTGGCTCCCCACATGCCAAGGACACATCCAAGGACACATCCATGGACATATCCATGGACACACCCAAGGACACATCCAAGGACACACCCAAGGACACGTCCATGGACACA
>NW_024581384.1:0-3302 GCF_017639235.1 Corvus kubaryi
GTCCCTGGGGGCTGTGGGGTCACACCCGTCCCTGGGGGCTCCCTGCATCCCCAAGCTCAGCCCAGCCACAACAGGGCCCTGCAGGATGGGTGCACCCAGCTGTGCCCAGCTGTGCCCAGCGGTGCCAGGCTCCTGCCCCTGGAGGTGTTCCTGTGCTGGAAAAGGGATCCCATTCCCAGCCCACGGGGCCTGAGCCCTGCCTGGGGACCACGTGGCCTCTCAGTGTCTGCCCCTTGTTCTCCTGGAGCTCCTGAGAGCTGAAAATCCCCACCCTCGTATTCCAGGGGCTCTGGCAGCACAAAACCCGACACTGGAAGGTTGGTCCTGGAACCCTGGAATGGCTGGGGTTGGAAGGGACCTTAAACCCACCCAGTGCCACCCCCAGGGACACCTCCCACTGTCCCAGGCTGCTCCAGCCTGGCCTTGGGCACTGCTGGGCATCCAGGGCAGCCCCAGCTGCTCTGGGAATTCCATCCCAGCCCCTCCCCACCCTCCCAGCCAGGAATTCTTTCCCAAAGTCCAAGCCCCATCCTGCCCCATTTGATGCCATCCCTGTGATTGCTCCCCCTGCTTTAGGTCCCCAAAAGCTCAGCAGAGCAGGTGATGTCCCAGAGCTGCTCCATGTCCAGGGCCAATCCCAGGGGCACCAAACAGGGATAAATCTGCTGCCCACTCACCCGGCAGGAATTGCTCGGGAGAGCAATGGGATAAATCCCATAAATCCCCCGGGATGCTCCTATGGACATGGGGGGAGTGTGGCCAGGGAAGGGGGGTTCCAGTCACCCTGTGAGAGTCTGGAAGAGGAGTTTGGGGTTGGATCCTCCCTCCTTTTGCTCCCTTCCAGGATGAAATAATAATGATGATGATGATGATAATAATAATAATAATAATAATAATAATAGTATCCAGCAGAACAAAGTTTCATGATTCCCTTCCAGGGGGTTTCAAGCTTTTCTTTATCCTTTTTGTCTTCACCTGAGTCGATGTTTGAGGTGGAAATGAAGTTTCAAAAGAAGCCAAAGCTTTTGGTTGGAACAACTTCCGAATCTTCGTCTTCCTGTCCCCTCTTGGGGCACACAGGGGAGGTCTTGGGGGCAGTGCTGGAATTCCCCCACAATGATTCCCTGAAGTTGTCAAGGATTCCAAACTACGGAACCCCAAATCCATTCTCCACCAGAAGCAGGAGACTCACCCAGCCCAAGGGATAATGTTCAAGCAACTTGTTGGTTAATTAGCAATATTTATTGATCAGCTCTATTATTTCTTATTGGGCTTAATTAGGCCCAATGAGCTTTTGAGCTGCTCTGGCTGCATGAGGAATTACCCAGGGCTCGGCTGCAGGGAAGGAGGGAATGAGCAGCTTTCCCAAACAACTGAAAACACGGAGAGAACTTCCAAAGGCTGGGGAGGTGTCCCACAGGTGATACCTTGGAATGTCACGGTCAGGTCTGGTTTGGCTTTGGAATGTTTTCATGGGGAATCTTTGGGATTGCAGCTCCAGTGGCCTCGGCTGTCCCACTGCCTCTGCCATCAGCTGAAGTTCTTCCCTGTAAGAGATCAGGAGATCTGAGCGGATCTCTTGGAGTGGATTTAAGGAAAAAGCCGCTGCCCGTGCAAACCGGCTGCTCGTTCCTTCCCAGGCCCCTTCTGCCAGGCTGGCCCTGCCCGAAAAGCAGAGTGAAAAACCTTTGGGAGAAGGGGAAGAGGGGAAACCGAGGAAGAGGCCACAGTGCAGGGCTGGGCTGGGCTCTGGCAGCCGGGCAGCGCCAGGGAGCCCGGCCCAGCTGTGCCAGGGTTGGGACGCGCTTGGACAGGGAGGAATTCGGGATGTTTATGGTCGGGCACCTTTTATTTCCTTGGGTTTGTGGCAATAAATCATGGATAAAAGAGCCCCAGCCCGCCTGGTGGGGAAGCACTTGGGATGCTGATTATCCTGAGAGGGAGCCAAGGGGAAAAACTCACACTGCCTTCAACAGGCGGCGGGGAGAAACGAGCCGGGATCCGCTGGAAAACGGCAGGAGAGGCTCCCTGGAGCTGCCGGAGATCCCGCTGCGATGGATATGGAACCGCTGGCCTTTTCCCACTCGGTTAGGAAAGGTCACGGCCCATGCTGGGGGTTGGGAAGGATTTGCTGCTTCTGAGCAGCGCTAAAAATCGGGAAAATGCTCCCGAGCACGGACACGAGCTCTGGAAAAACCACCCGAGTTATCTGAGGGCACCGAGCGGAGCCCACCCAGTGTTTGTGCTGCTGCCGCCGCCCCGGGCCTGCAGGGCACAGGCTCAGCCCCTCGATCCCATTCCCCCCGGGCTTCCAGGATTCTGGGCCGGCTGCCCCCCGAGCCGCGGCTGCTGCACGTTCGCGGCTTTGCCACGATAAAAAAGCAACTCTCGGGGAGAGGCTGGAGAGAACCAGGCTGTAACGACTCCATCTATTGGGTAAAAATATACGGCTCCAAATGCACAGGGAAAATTAATTCCGAGGGAAAAAAAAATATCAGAGGGGATTCGGAGCAGTTACCGGCACTTACAGCTTAATTGGACACAATTAGGGGGATGTTTCTCGGTACTGTTTGAAAGCAAAATGAAGGTAACGGCAGCCGCTTCCAGAGATCCGAGCTCAGCAATCCCGAGGATGCCAATCCGCACCCCGAGTTACTCCCGTCGCGCAGGGTGCTGGGGGAAAGGGGCTTTTTCGGTGTCCGACGCGGGGCAGGAGGAGCCCCCGAACCCAAAGGGCTCTGCAGGCTCGGGGTGAGGGGCACAGGGGCAGCGAGGGGCGGGGGCGATGCTGCCATGAGCGCGGTTCTCCCTTTCCCACTCGTTCCCTGGGAGCGGGGAGCAGCTTCGGCACGGAGAGCAGAAAGCCCCGAGCCCCCTCCAAAGCCGTTCCCCCCTCCCCGGAAGGCAGCGGCCGCACGGAGCCCGCTGCAAGCCTCGCCCGCCTTTCCCCAGGCTTTGCTTGGTATTATGTTCTCCCCCGGGGCTGCTGAAAAGCAGAAAAACAAACTCCTGCCGGAGGAGGGAGGAGGCAGCGGGGGGGAGCCGGGGCCGGCGGCAGCCGGGGGATAACGGGGGGGCGGAGGAGGAGGAGGAGGAGGGGGCTACTCCGGGGAGGCAGCGGCGCGATCGGCGCCGAGCACCGCTGCCTCCGCCTCCCGAGCGCCGAGCGGCCGGGACTGGCACCTCGGGAAGCTTCGCCCCGCTCTTCCTCAGCCTCCTCCTCCTGCTGCTGCTGCTGCTGCTGCCGCCGCCGCCGCTCGCTGCCCGCGGCCAGGGCGCGCCCGGCGGAGCGCTCGGCGATG
>NW_024581384.1:18302-21420 GCF_017639235.1 Corvus kubaryi
TCCATCCATCCCTCCATCCATCCATCCCTCCATCCATCCCTCCATCCATCCATCCATCCATCCCTCTCTCCCTCCCTGCTCCCTGTGCCCTCTGTGCCGGATTTGGGCTCTCCTCTCCCCGTGGTGGCCGCAGTGCCAGGGGGAGCTGTGCTTGCAGGAGCTGTGTCAGGCTCGTGCTCGCTGCTCTGTCCTCAAACACCCAAATCCAATTCCCAGGCAGTAAATGTGGGATCTTCCTGACCCCGATCCTGTTTTCCTGGCCCCGATCCCGTTTTCCTGACCCTGCAGGGCCGAGGCTTCCCTGTGGCTTCTGTGCCACCGAAGGAGTGAGGGGAGGGATGGGGCCCATGGGTGCTGCTGGCTGGGATGGGATTTCCTGGTGTGGGGGAGCTCCCAGCTGCTCCCAGCTCCAGGAAAACCCATCCCAGCCAGCAGCTGGATTTGACGGTTGTTGGAGGTCCCTTCCACCTGAAATTCCTTTTCCCTTTCCCTTCCCCAGAATCTCCTGTGCCTTGGATTTTTCCAAGCTCTGGACACTTCTTACCCTTTCCTGCTCATGCCCATTTATCTGGCTTTGCTTTTTCTGTGCCCAATTCGTTGTGTTAAAACCATTCCAATGGATCCAAGGCCCTTGGAGAGGGGAGCTGCTGGGGGCAGGTGGAAACAAAGCTCCTGCCTGGGCAGGGAGATCCCCAAATTCCTCAGTGTCCTGTGGCAGCTGCTGGGACAGGACCCATCGCAGCTCCCGGTGTGTCCCTGTTTGGGGGATTTCTGGCTGTGGGATGAGCCGGGGTTCGAACCCTCGTGTTTCCATACTCACATCAATATTCCTGCTTTTCCAAAGGCCTTTCCCTCATGGAGTCAGCGTTCAGCTTTCACTGCACGGGGGGGGAATTTCTGCTCGCCAGAATCTGATCCCCCCAAATGAAACCATCACGAGCAGTTAATGAGTGATGGGGGAAATTCCAGCTCCCTTTTCCCTGCCCCATCTCCCCTTCCCAAGGCTGGGGAGGTTTCATTTGGAATGACTCCCGGATTTGCGATCTGCCGCATCCTGCAGAGGATAATCCGGGGGGGAGGGAGATGCCTCGACATCGGCGGCAGCTTTTGGGGCTTTCCACAGGCTGGGATTTGGTGTGGGATCAGCTGCGTGTGGGATCAGCTGCGTGTGGGATCAGTTCCATGTGGGATCAGCTCTGTGTGGGATCAGCTGCGTGTGGGATCAGCTGCGTGTGGGATCAGCTGCGTGCCTCGGGAGAGGGGAGCGTTACACCGAGGGTTCGGCAGCCCCAGGTCCCGCGGATTGGCCCCATTTGAAGATGGCTGAGGATTTTCTTCACTGTTTGTGTTTTGCCTCCGGCCTGGGCCCTGCTTCAGATGAAGTTTCCAAGCTGTCCTTGATGGTTTGAAGGATTAAAAGGAGATCAGAGATTTTCACACATCCTTAGTGCTGGCTTTAAACATCCAGCACTGGGGGATCCCAGAGCCCGGGGAGGGAATGAAATCCCGGGATAATCTGGTGATGGCCCCACCTCGAACCCTGGTTCAGTTCTGGGCACCTCATGGCAAGAAGGACCTGGAGGGGCTGGAGTGTGTCCAGGGCAGGGAACGGAGCTGGGAAGGGGCTGGAGCCCCAGGAGCGGCTGAGGGAGCTGGAAAGGGGCTCAGCCTGGAGCAAAGGAGGCTCAGGGGGGACCTTGTGGCTCTGCACAAGTCCCTGACAGGAGGGGGCAGCCGGGGGGGTCGGGCTCTGCTGGCAGGGAACAGGGACAGGAGGAGAGGGAACGGCCTCAGGCTGGGCCAGGGGCAGGCTCAGGGTGGACATCAGCAGGAATTTCTGCATGGAAAGGGTGCTCAGGCCTTGGCAGGGGCTGCCCAGGGAGGTTTGGAGTCCCTGGAGGTGTCCAGGGAAGGGCTGGAGGTGGCTCTGAGTGCTCTGGGCTGGGGACAGGGTGGGCATCGGGCACAGGTTGACCTCGATGATCCTGGAGGGATTTTCCAACCTCAGAGATCCTGGGATTCTGAGCTGGGAAATAGAGTTAGTAGGGAGGGGAAGCCGTGTGGGTTTGAAGAGCTTGGGCACTGCCAGGGATCCAGGGGCAGCCCCAGCTGCTCTGGGCACCCTGTGCCAGGGCCTGCCCACCATCCCAGGGAACAATTCCTTCCCAATATCCCATCCATCCCTGCCCTCTGGCACTGGGAAGCCATTCCCTGTGTCCTGCCCCTCCATGCCTTGTCCCCAGTCCCTCTCCAGCTCTCCTGGAGCCCCTTTAGGCCCTGCAAGGGGCTCGGAGCTCTCCCTGGATCCTTCTCTTCTCCAGGTGAACATTCCCAGCTCTCCCAGCCTGGCTCCAGCCCCTCTGATCCTTTGTTATCCCAGGCACAGGAGCCTGAGCCACTTCCCATGGAAAATCCCGCAGTTTGTTTTGCTTCCTGTCCACTTTTTGAAGCGATTTTGCTCCTTTGGCCTCCATCCCCTCCCTGCCTTGGGAAAGGGGAGCTCCAGTGGGGATGAAGGGGATGCCAAGGCCTCAGTGCTGCCCCTGGGAGCTCCCTGTGCCCACGGCGGTGATGAACAGGACCGGGCATTTCTGGGATTTCAAAGGCCGGTGATGAACGGGACCGGGTATTTCTGGGATTTCAAAGGCCGGTGCTGAACGGGACCGGGCATTTCTGGGGTTTCAAAGCCGGTGCTGACTGCGGGGGCAGCACCGTGGTTGGGTCCTCACCTCTCATTTTGCCATTGGGAGGATCAGAGCGTTGCCCTCCGGATGGACTCACCCCGGGGCTTTGAGGGCTGAGCCAGAGGCTGTGAGTGCCTCAAACCCGCGGTTTCCCAGCAACTGAACAGGAGCAGGGAAAATCCCGAGGAATCCTCGATGTGCAGCAGCCGCCCGTTAGTGGTGCTGACACTGGAGCTTCATCCTCCTTTCTCTGGGCTGCTCTGACACAGCCACGGGGGTCCAGCCCCCAAAGTCCCTCTGCCACGGCCAGGGAAGGACAGGAGACAGAAACCATCCAAGGAACCCACCCAAACCTCACCCAAACTCAACCCAAACCCATCCAACCCCCCCGAACTGCACCCAAATCCATCCAACCCCACCCAAACTGCACCCAA
>NW_024581385.1:0-6413 GCF_017639235.1 Corvus kubaryi
CTGGATTTCCCCCTCATCCCTGGATTTCCCCCTCATCCCTGGATTTCTGATGTCTCTCACGCCTGGATTTGCCCTTCCTGCCCCTCATCCCTGGATTTCCCACTCCTGGAACCCCCAATCCCTGGATTTTCTGTTCCCTGGCAATCCCAGAGCCCCTCCCCAATCCCATATTTCCAACCCGCCCCATCCAGCTCTCCCACAGCCCCATCCCGGGATGGGAACAGGGATTTTATTCCCGTGGGATGTGAGAGTTGGCCATGGCTGTTGATTTGACGTGTCCTGTTCCAGGCAAGGGTCACATCCCAAAATCCCAGCTTGGAACTCGCTTCAGATCCCCTCATGCTCATTTTTTTTGGGATGCTGACTTCATATTTTCCTATTTTCAGACAATTGCCCCCATCTCAATCCCAATCCCATCCCAATCCCATCCCAATCCCAATCCCTCCTGGGCAGCTCCAGCGTTGGTGCCATCAACCAGGAATAAAAACTACGGGAAAATTCCTAAAATTCCTAAATCTCAGAAAGCAACAAAAGCTGAGCCTGAATTTAGAGCTCGGCCTGGATACCCAAATTTTTCATTAAATTCGCCTTTTCCTGGATTTCTTGGGGATTTTTCCTAAGTAGGCCATAAAAAACCTCACTAATTTGGGATTTCCCTCTCTGTTTTCCTCCTTTCTTCAGCATCTGCTGATAAAATCTGTCCAATGTGGGGGATTTTTGCTGTTATTTTTAGTTTTTACTTCTTATTTGGGCTTAAAAGTCATTTTGTACCCTCAGAGAAGCTCCCTGGGGATGTCCCAGCAGGGGGATGTTCACATTCCCGGATATTTAACCCCCACCAGCCAGGAGAAAAGGAATAAAACATCTTCAAACTTCCCCAAAATCCCCACGGTTTTTCCCCTCTGCTCGGGGTTTCACAAAGGGGGGGCAGCACCTCAAAAATGTGAGTTTTCAAAGTATCTGGAGATTCTGGGAATGACAGCAACCAGATCCAATTTTTATTCATGGATTGGCCAAATCTGGGGGAAATATTGACCCTGAAGAGGCTTTTTTGGGATCTTCTGCTGAGCTCCATCTTCCTCGTGGTCCCAAATTCCTGCCGCACTTCCCTGCTCCAGCCAGGATCCACATTCCATAGGAACTGACCCCATTTTTTGGGATTTCAGGATTTCAGCTTTCTTCTTGTTGGTTTTATTTCTCTTTTCTCCCAGTGGAAGTTTTCCAGTAAAATGATTCCCAAGTTTTCTGGGATTTCCCTGGAAGCCAAATCCTGCAGCAGCAGGAAAATGAGGGGGCTGGGAAGGGAAATGGAGCCAAGAGCTTTTCCTGAACCCCAAAAGTGTCCCAAAAATGAAATTTTTGCAGGTTTCATTCCTCGTAAGAGAATCCTGGAATGGTTTGGGTTGGGAAGGGACCTTAAGGATCATCCATTCCCACCCCTGCCCTGGCAGGGACACCTCCCACTGTCCCAGGCTGCTCCCAGCCCCAATGTCCAGCCTGGCCTGGGCACTGCCAGGGATCCAGGGGCAGCCCCAGCTGCTCTGGGAATTCCATCCCAGCCCCTGCCCACCCTCCCAGGCAGCAATTCCCAATTCCCAATCTCCCATCCAGCCCTGCCCTCTGGCACTGGGATCCATTCCCTGTGTCCTGTCCCTCCATGCCTTGGCCCCAGTCCTTCTCCAGCTCTCCTGGAGCCCCTTTAGGCCCTGCAAGGGGCTCTGAGCTCTCCCTGGATCCTTCCCTTCTCCAGGTGACCATTCCCAGCTCTCCCAGCCTTTCCATGGCTCAGCCCTTGGAGCATCCTCCTCCCCCCAACCCTTTGGAATGCACCCCAAACCCAGCGCATCCCAGTGCTCCCTATCCCACTGCAGCCTCTTCCCGCCTTAACTCCACCTCCCTCCTTTTGCAGCTGATCAAGGAAAAATTATTGGACCTTCTTGGAAAAGAGGAAGAGGACGGGAGCCATGATGAGAACGTGGTGAGGGGAGAGGGGGGAATTCCCTGGGGATGCTGGAGCTCTTCCCAGGGCTCTGGAGCTTCGGGAAGAGCCTCATCCCAGAATCTTTTCCCAGGAAAAGATTGTCAGGATCCCATTATTAAAATATAATAAAATTATATATGAAAATTTGGCCCCTGCCGGAATTAAGGTGCAAACGAGCCCCAGTGCTGGTGACAATAGTGTGGGGTTTATTGGATAGGAAATGTGGGCGAGAGAGAGACCAGAGAGAAAAAGCAAGGGAAAGAAATAGAGAAGAGGTGGGGGGGAACAGAAAGAGAGTGACAGGGACAGAATAAGGAAAAGATCCCCATCCATGGATCCCAGGGATGCTCCGTTGATCCTCTCCAGCTGCTCTTGGTGGTGAAGGTCCCCCCAAAGCACAGAATCCGAAGGGTGAATGTGGCTCAGGCCAGGTGGGAAATCCCAGGTACCTCCCTGACGGGAGTTGGCCACGGTCCCTTACAACAGACTCTGGCCCTGGGGGTCTGGGACGGATTCTGCCACCCCCTCAGCTGCCTCCCACGGGAATATCCCAGGGATGTGGCCCTGGGGGTTGGGGGTTCCCCAGCTGGGCCGGTTTGTGTCAGGGAGGACGGGGCTTCCGTGTCCCTGAGCAGAGCCCCGGACGCAGCAGAGGCTCTGCCCGGGCTGGTTTGGGGTGGGGAGAGCAGAGCCCAGCGAGGCCGGGTCTGCACAGCCTCAGCCCAAAGCAGCCGGGGAAGGGCCGGCAGGGAGAGCAGCACCCAGGGCATGGGGAGAGCCCAGAGAGGCCACGGCTGGGGCTGCTTTCCCCATCATTGTCCAAGGGAATGGCCTGGCCCAGCTGCTCCCAGAGGGAATGGCCTGGCCCAGCTGTTCCCTAAGGAATGGCCTGGCCCAGCTGCTCCAGGAGCTCCGGAGCAGCCTTGAGCCCCTGCGCTGGAAAACTCCGCTCCTGCAGCTGCTGGGGGTGAGCAGGGGCTGAGCTCTGCCCCTTCCATCCCTGCCGTGCCACGGAGCCCTCCAGGGCTGGAACAGCCCATCCCCAAAGCCTGGCTCAGCAGGGATGCAGTAACCCATTCCCAAAGCCTGGCTCAGCAGGGATGCAGTAACCCATTCCCAAGCTCCGGCTCACGGCTGCACTCAGCCCAGGGGCCCGGCTGCTTTCGGGGTGAGGCTGTGCAGACCCGGCCTCGCTGGGCTCTGCTCTCCCCCACCCCAAACCAGGCCGGGCAGAGCCTCTGCTGTGTCCGGGGCGCTGGCGGATGCATTCCTCTGCCTCATCCTTGTTGGTCTGAGGTGAGCACACGCCCCGGGAAGAGCGGCTGAGGGAGCTGGGGCTGCTCAGCCTGGAGGAAAGGAGGCTCAGGGGAGACCTCATGGCTCTCTCACACCCCCTGAAAGGTGCCTGCAGCCGGGGGGGTCGGGCTCTGCTCCCAGGGAACCCCTGACTGAACGAGAGGACACAGCCTTGAGCTGCGCCAGGGGAAGTTCAGGGTGGACATCAGGAAACATTCCTCGCTGGAAGAGTGCCTGGGCGCTGGACTGGCCTGCCCGGGGCTGGGGGCAGTCGCCGCCCCTGGGGGGGTTCAGCGAAGCCTGGACGCGGCACTCGGGGCCGTGGTTTGGTCGGTGAGGAGGTGTTGGGTCACAGGTTGGACTTGATGATCTCAAAGGTCTTTCCCAACCCGGTTCCTCCTGGGATTCTGTGGCTGAAGGATGGGTGTCCCTTATCCAATCCCAGCAGTTTGACTCCCAGTCCAACATTTTTCAAGGAGATTTCTGTGGTTGCAGCTCCTTTACGCAGATTTTGTTGTAATGAGCAAACCTGACATCCGTGTTTGAGGCATGAACCATTTCGGGCTCTGACAAGGTGGGAGGGCCGGGAGCATCCAGCGGCTCCGGGATAACGCATCCCGTGGTTTTCAATCGGCAGAGCACCTGTGATCCAGTGCCAAACCACTCGGAGAGCCTGAGCCACACTGTGACCGTGCCCCTGCAGGCCCCGCTGGGGACGCTGGAGGAAATCGCCTGCTGACCCCT
Source organism: Corvus kubaryi (assembly GCF_017639235.1). Taxonomy (NCBI): domain Eukaryota; kingdom Metazoa; phylum Chordata; class Aves; order Passeriformes; family Corvidae; genus Corvus; species Corvus kubaryi. Next base: position 4,022 of record NW_024581385.1, read on the forward strand.
CCCCACCACAGTGCCCATCCCGAGGAAGGAAAACTGCACAGGGAAAACAGGGACCCAGCTCAGGTTTGCACCGGGGGGAAGAAAAAACAAAAAAAAAAAAGATGGGGAAAAAAAATACTGGGAAAGAATACTGGGGGAAAAAAAATACTGGAAAAAAATGATGGGAAAAAATTATTAAAAAAATCTATTAAAAAAGAAAAAAAAAAGAAGAAGAAACTCGCTATGCATTAAAATAATATAAAAATAATATAAAAATATAAATTCTAAATATACTCTGCCCAGAGTGAGAGGCGCCTTGGACCTGACTCCTGTTGTCCTTTCCTCCCGGGGGGGTTTGGCTCCAGCCTGGGAAGCAGCTGCCTGGCTGGGAGAGCTGGGAATGTTCTCCTGGAAAAGGGAAGGCCAAGAGAAACCTCAGAGCCCCTTGCAGGGCCTAAAGGGGCTCCAGGAGAGCTGCAGAGGGACTTGCACAAGGGATGGAGGGCCAGGACACTTTTTGGGATTGTCCAAGCCCCCAGCAGCAGCAGCAGCAGCAGCAAATCCCAAAGGAAGCATCCCAAACATCCCGAGCGCTGCCCGCCAGGGCTTTTCCTGGCGCCGGGGTTCCCTCTCAGCTCTGTTCCTCTTTGCAGTCCTGGGTTTCAGTGGCAGAAGGAGCATCCCAGAACTCTCCATCCCCACCGCCGTAGGCCGAGAGTTTTAGAATAAAAGAGACCCCAAAGTCGCCGCTCTCGGATTCTTCTCCCGGTCGGTCGCGTCCTCTGGGCGGGGTTGGGATGAATCCCGAGCTCAGCCCGAGGTGAGCATCCCTGGGGGCTCCCTGTGGATCATCCCAGTCCCGCTGCTCCTCCTGCAGTGCCTGGAGAGTCCGGGAGCGGCGCTGCCCGGGGGGTGGGGGTTGGGTTCGTTCCTTTTTTAAGTTTTGGGGGAATTTTTGGAATTTCCTTCTTGTCCCGTCCATGGATTCTCTGCTTTCTCCTCGTTCTCCTGACTGACATTAAAGCTGGTCTTGTGGAAATGGCCAGGCTGTGTCATTCCTGCCTTGCCCTCATCCCGAGGGGGAGGGCAGATCCCAGGAAAAGCCCATCCCGGGAGCTTCCCAGGGCTCTCCCTCATCCCTTATCCCTCCTCTTCCTCTCCCACCACGTTCTCACACAGCTCCGGGTGGGGTGGGAGCCGTGCCATGGCCGTGCTCAGCTGCATCCCTGTCTTCTCTGGGATGTGCCAGGATCTCCGGGATGTGCCAGGATCTCCGGGATGTTGTGGAATCTCTTTGCTGACAGAGGTGTTGGAAACCTCTCCAGGAGGTTTTGGGATTGTTCAATTGGAAGAGGAGAAGCTTGGGGTGACCCCATTGAGGCCTGAAGGGAGCCTGGAAAAAATATGGAGAGGGACTGGGGACAGGGGATGGAGGGACAGGACACAGGGAATGGATCCCAGTGCCAGAGGGCAGGGCTGGATGGGAGATTGGGAATTGGGAATTGTTCCCTGGGAGGGTGGGCAGGCCCTGGCACAGGGTGCCCAGAGCAGCTGGGGCTGCCCCTGGATCCCTGGCAGTGCCCAGGCCAGGCTGGACATTGGGGCTGGGAGCAGCCTGGGACAGTGGGAGGTGTCCCTGCCAGGGCAGGGGTGGGAATTCGATGATCCTTCGGCTCCTTCCAACCCAAACCCATCTGGGATTCTGGGATTACAACTTTTCCTTCACTGATCCACTTTACCTGGCTCCGAGGCGTAACAAGAAAATCCATTTCCATCCAAGTGCATCCCAAAATGTGTCGGCAGCAGCTTCATCCCTGGATCCAGGCCCTGAGGGGCTGCTCTGCCCCTTCTCCAGCCCTGGGAGAGACCTGGGAATTCCGAGAAACACCCTCAGGAAGGGATGAGGGTTTGGGGTGCCTGGAAAAGGCCCTGAGCCCTGATGGAGAGGGATGGGAGGAGATTTCACTTCCAATTGCAAACCTCATCGGGATGAAGGGATCCTTTTCCAGAAAAAAAGAAGAATGATCAAAGATGAGGAAAAGCTGGGAGGATGATTTGGGAATTCAGAGAAAAACCAAAGTTCAGACCCCAGCACAGCCCCAGCTCTGCTCCAGTGCCGCGGGATTTTCCAGGGAAAAGGGAAGCTCCATTGTTTGCTGTAATTAACCCCACAATGGCTCAGAACACATTCCAAGGAAAGGAGAAAGGAGTGGAAAAGGAACCGGCAGGTCCATAACACCCTGTTCGGTGTTGGATGGATCTGGGCAGTGCCCAGGGATGGAGCAGGGATGGAGCAGGGATGGGAGCAGGGATGGGAGCAGGGATGGGAGCAGGGATGGGAGCAGGGATGGGAACAGGGATGGGAGCAGGGATGGGAGCAGGGATGGGAACAGGGATGGGAGCTGGGATGGGA
>NW_024581385.1:6513-13555 GCF_017639235.1 Corvus kubaryi
GGGAACAGGGATGGGAACAGGGATGGGAGCAGGGATGGAGCAGGGATTGGGGCAGAGGGGATGCTCCCTGCACAGGAGCCTTTTCCCAACCATCAGCCTCCAAAAACCCCAAAATCCTGCTGGAAAAAATCATAAAAGAACCCCTGTTGGAGATGAAAATCCCAAAATCCCATGGACAAGGTGGGAAAATCCAGAGTGGGACCGATGGGGGCTGTGGCTCAGCCGGAGCTCAGGAAATCCATCCTCAACCCCAAATCCATGGAACAAGGCTGGAATTGCCATCCGAAGGGATGATCCCCACAGGGCACGGAGCGCTGGAGGCCGGGACAGTGAGGAACATCCCTGGGAATGCTTCGGGAGGAAAACAGGACAGAACCGGCTCTGAGGAGGAATTTCTGAAGTGCAGCCGCGTTTTTGGGGAATGGGAAGGCTCAGCTTGGCATGGAGAGGGCAGAGCACATTCCTGGGATTTATGGCCCAGCCACCACATCCCTGAGCAGCTCCCACAGCTGTGTTCCCACAGGGACCGGGAAAACACCAGGAACTGCTCCTGGAGTCACCTGCACTCGCTCAAGGTCACCCCAGCACCTCTCCCTGCTCCTCCTTCATTCCCGGCATTCAGGAGGCTCCTGCATCCCATGGGATGCTCCAAGCACCAGCACTTCATCATTCCCGGGAATCACCGACTGTGAAGGACATTCCATGGTCCTCCCCCTGAGCCAGCAATTAGAGGCAATTAACAGGAATTCTTAGCAAGAAAATTGTCCTTGGTTTGTGTCAGTTTGGGCGGGAAGAGCGCAATCCCAATCCGAATCCCAAACCCAATCCCAATCCCAATGCCATCCTGATGGGAATTCTTGTGATGGTTCCTCTCCCATGCCTTGGTGGTTTCTGAAGGTTTTGTTGCCTTCTCCACTCCAAGAGCTCAATGCTGATCCATTAGCTCCCGGAATTCCTGGGAGCTGCAATTCCTGCAATTCCTGGGAGCTGCAGTCGCTGTGTCCTTGGCTGTGTCTGAGCCCATCCCTATTAACGTGCTCCGGGTCTGACTCCAGTTTAAGCTCTCGGAAGTTTTCCCTCCCCTCCTCCCTGTGTTTCCCAGCCTCTCCATCGGTATTCCAGGCAGGAATATTCCCCACCTCCTTACAGGAATCATCTGCGCACTCCGCAGGGCTCCTGCTCTTCCTGAGCTCGGAGCACACCCAGGGCCGTGGATCAGGACAATCCAGGGTTTCATCCGGGAAAACTGCGGAGTAGGGAGATCAGGAGTAGGAATAGGAATAGGAATAGGAATAGGAATAGGCTGATCCCAGCTGCATTCCTGGAAGGATCGGAGCGTTGGAATCCTCAGTGACATCCCTGGGATTTCCGTGGAGCTCCGGGGTGCCGGTGGGGTGGGACCATTCCCAGGTCACTGATTTGGGGAATTCCTGCTCCCAGCTTTGCATTTTTCCCTCTCTCGGCCTCTCCAGCCCCTCCCAGAATTCCCTTTTTCCTTAGATTTGTGTCCCTCCTGCAGCCTGGCCGGGATTTGGGGCTCCCGAGGTTCCCTCTGTGCCCGCAGCAAAACCATTCCCGTCACTTCAAGAATTCCTTCATTTCTCCCTCCGGGATTCCCGAGGCCCCGGCGCTGCTCCTGGCATGGCTGTGCCTGACCAGCCGGAGCCGCTGGAATCTGGGATCGCTCCAGGGCAGCTCCAGGGGCTGCTCCAGGCTCTGGGTCCTGCTCAGGGCCACCCAAACCTGGCCCCGCAGCGGGACAGCGGGTCCCACATTCCCGAGCCATCCAGGCTGCTCCCACATTCCCGAGCCATCCAGGCTGCTCCTGCCCCATTCCTGAGCCATCCCGGCTGCTCCTGCCCCATTCCCGTCCCATCCCAGCTGTTCCCACATTTCCCCACTCCGGACACCCCCAGGAGTGCCCCGCTGGATTGTGGAGCTGTTCCCGAGGGAAGGGCAGGGCTGGCTGCCTGCAGGGATGGGATGTTGGCTCCACAGCAGCTCCCGGCTTTTCCAGCGTCGGCTTCATCCTCCCTTTTCCTCAGCCTGGCTGAAATTCCCACTGGTCCCCTCCAGGATCCACATCCTTCCCTGGAGACTCCCGGTGCTGGTGGGAGGGACTCGGCAAAGAGCCGGAAAACCTCGGGCAGAGCCGGGAAGTCTGCAGAGCACAAATCCCATTTTCCCACTGATCTCCTCCAGGAAAGCGGGATGGGAGAGGAGCAAAGCGGAGCAGGACCGTGCGGGAGATCCCACCTTTGGCTCTTCTTGGAAATATCCCAATGGTTTTCCCAGGTCCAGGTTTGTCCTGGTTTCCCACATTCCATGGAGGACATTGGTCATCCAGAGGCTCCCTGGGGGGATTTTGATCTTTGGGGTCGTTAACAGCTGTGATTCCTGAATTCCCAGCTGGGAATTTCACCTCTGACCCCAAACCATTGCTCCCGGAGCAGGACCACCGTGGGCAGGATCTGCAGGAATAACCCCGGCAGGGTTTGGGGCTGGCACGGGAATGTCCGGAAGAAGGGAAGCAGCCACTGGGGAAATCCCAGCAAGCTGATCCCAAAATAAACGTGGGATGAAGGAGTCTGGAGAGGAGCCCTCCAGGGAACGCTTCGGGGCATCGCTCTGCTCTTACCTCCCCTCTGGGCTGGCCCTGTGGATCCCACCTCTCCCAGATCCCCGAATCCCCAGGAACAGCTCCAAGCCCCTCCAGGGCACTGGGATTTCAGGCTCCATCGGATTTTCCCAGTTAAATCCATGGCTGGGATTCTGGGGAGCTGCTTTCGTTTGGATAACCCAGAAGTGCAATTCCAACAGAAATTATTTTCACTGGACCAGCCCGAATTCCCTTTTCCATCACCTTTCCCATCCCCCTCCTTGGCAAGGGGCTTCCCAAGCCCCCCGGAGCCTTTTTCCAGCAGGATTCCCCTAAATAAGGGATGGGAGCGCCAGAATTTGTCACGTTGGAGCGCATTCATAAATTCCCACCCAAACCCCAACCTCGGGGCACCGGGAGTGCCCAATTCCCATTCCCATTCCCATTCCCATGGCAGTGACAGGAATGTGGCAGCACCCTGGGGAGCCTTGGCTGGACAGAGCTGAGCCAGGAGCCCTCAGAGCAGGAAAAATCCCCAAAGATCCAAGTCCAGGAGCAGCCCCAGGCCAGGGTCGGAGGCAGAGACCAGGAACGGTGGGAACAGGATTTGGGAGAAGGGCGGAGCCTTGGGAACACCTTCGGCCACCTCCCGCAGGGATTCTCCAGCTGCAGCCGTGGAAAACCATCCCTGGCACCATTGAGCAGCAGCCGGGAGGGGGGAGCTGCTCCAGGGGCTGGGAGGATCCGGGGGGAAGCATCCCTGTGAATTCCCGGCGTGTTGACGGAGAACAGGAGCCGGCTTTTCAATTATGGATGAGAAAAGAAGGGATAACGGATGGGTTTACAAGCAGCACTTTGTCATGTGGGGCACCCCTGAAAAATTCAGGAGCTTGGGAAGTGCCTTTTTCCCTGCACAGAATTCCCAGCCCTCCCCTCACGGCCAGGCTGGAAAACGCTCTGCCAGGACCCGGAAAAATCATTCCAGAGGGGCTCCCAGTTTGTAGCTAGACTGTAATTTAAATATTCCAGATTTGTGCCTGGTTCCCTGTGGGAGAGAATTCCCACATCGGGCTGGGAAGGGGGGCTGGGAGCTGGGAATTGTGTGCAGGGATCCAGAGGGGAAGGGGACAGGGATCAAACACCGGGAAGGGGACAGGGATCAAACACCGGGAAAGGGGCGAGAGATCAAACACCGGCAAAGGGGCGAGGATCGGACACTGGGAAAGGGGACAGGGATTAAAAACTGGGAAAGGACGAGGATTAAAAACTGGGAAAGGGACAGGGATTAAAAACTGGGAAAGGGACAAGGATCGGATGCTGGGAAAGGGACAAGGATCGGATGCTGGGAAAGGCAACAGGGATCGAAAACTGGGAAAGGGACAGGGATTAAAAACTGGGAAAGGGGACAGGGATTAAAAACTGGGACAGGGACAGGGATTAAAAACTGGGAGAGGACAGGGATCAGACACCACGAAGGGGACAGGGATCAGGCACTGGGAAGGGGACAGGGATCAGACAGATCCCAAAGGCTGGAGGGGCAGAGAGCCACCAAAGCAGGGGCTGGGAAGAAGACTGGGGTCCTTTCCCAATGTTCCAGCCCCCCCCCACCAGGCCTGGGAGCCTCCAAACACGGAGCGGGGCTGTGGGAGAAGCATCCCAGGCTCCTCGTCTCTCCCACTGGCAGGAGCTTTGAGATCCCCAACCAGGGATCAGCAACACTTGGAGCAGAGGAATCCAGCCTGGATCCCCAAAATGTGGGATCAGACTAATGAAACGGGGAATGAATCCCAAGGGAAAATCCTGGATCCCCAAACCCTCAGGAGATCAGCCCTGTAGGAAGGGGGGAATGAACCCCAGGGGAAGAGCCTGGATCCCCAAAATGTGAGGAGATCAGCTCTGTGAAAAGGGGAAAATGAATCCCAAGGGAAAATCCTGGATCCCCACAACGTGAGGAGCTCAGCCCTTCTACACTCAGGGCAAGGATGGCCCCACGCCCCTCCGGGGGGACAGGGACATCCCAAATCCTGAGCCACCTCCCAATCCCGCGCATCCAGGCCAGAGCAACTGTGTTGGAGCAGCAAGGCCGGGATTCAGGGACACCGATCCAGGGAAAAGTCCCAAAGGCAGCAGGAGCAGCAGCTGGACACCACCTGGATGTGCCAGCCACGGCCCTGTCCCCATCCCGCGGCGGCACCGCGGAGCCGAGCGCAGGAATTTGCCGGATCCGTGGAAAACGAGGCTCCTGATTTGTTTTTAATGGCATTGTTTACTGGCAGGGAAATCTCCCGGAGCCAGAACTTGTCTCTCCTAATAAAAAACAAGAAAATAACAACGGGAGCAAGGAGGGAGAACGTTTGGAAGCCATTGGGGTTTGATTTGATTGATCCTGGTAATAAAGCAGGAACTGTTAGGCTGGAACTGAGGTTGTGGATCCCCATCCATAATTTCAGAGGGAATGAGAGCTGTGAATGTGCAACCCCCTCAAAGCCCAGGGTGGAAAATTCAGGAAGGGTTGCAGAAAAAACTGGGAAGAGGATTGGGGGTCCCAGTGCTGGATGCTGCAGGATCCCAGTCCCAGTCCCTGTCCCAGACCCAGTCCCAATCCCTGTCCCAGTCCCCATCCCCATCCCTGTCCCAGTCCCTGTCCCAGTCCCTGTCAACCCAGTCCCAATCCCTGTCCCAGTTCCAGTCCCTGTCCCAGTTCCAGTCCCAGTCCCAGTCCCAATCCCAGTCCCAGTCCCTGTCCCAGTCCCAGTCCATCCCAATCCCAGTCCCAGTCCCAGTCCCAGACCCCATCCCAGTCCCATTCCCAATCCCAGTCCCATTCCCATTCCCAGTCCCAGTCCCAGTCCCAGTCCCAGACCCCATCCCAGTCCCAGTCCCAGTCCCAATCCCAGTCCCAGTCCCCATCCCAGTCCCATTCCCAATCCCAGTCCCATTCCCAGTCCCAGTCCCATTCCCAGTCCCAATCCCAATCCCAGTCCCATTCCCAGTCCCAGTCCCAGTCCCCTTCCCAGACCCCATCCCAGTCCCAGTCCCAGTCCCAGACCCAGTCCCAATCCCAGTCCCAGTCCCAGTCCCAGTCCCAGTCCCAGTCCCAGTCCCAGTCCCCTTCCCAATCCCAATCCCAATCCCAATCCCAGTCCCAGACCCAGTTAGGAGTTTGTGGAAACAGGACGGGGGAGGTGGGAGAGGGACACGGGGAGAGGGATGAGGGGGAAGGAGGGCGCGGGAAAGGGGAGGAGGAGCTGGGCAGGGAGGGGCGGGCTCCGAGCGCTGTCCCTGAGCAGCAGCAGCAGCAGCAGGAACCCCGAGGGGAGAACGCGCCTGAGCCCCCCGCGCTGCCGGAGGGAGGAGGGAGAGTCTGGGAAGGAGGGAGAGCCCGGGAAGGAGGGAGGGCTGGCAGGAAGGTGGTGCTGAGATTTATTTTGCTTCTCTTTTTCCTGCCCTGGTTTTGTTGGGAATAAATTCAATTAATATCCCCAAGTTCCGTCTGTTGTGTCTGTGATGGGGTCGGGGCGGGATCTCTCCCTCTCTTCCTCTCAACTCCTGAATCCTTCCTTTTATTCCCTGTCCCTGTCCTGCAGAGGGGACTGAGAGGCTTTGGTGGCATCCAGCCAAGGTCACCCCAACACGCCCCGAGCCCCCAGCCCAGCCCGGTCACAGCCCCCATCCCTGGGGTGCCGCTTCCCGAGGGTGCTCAGGGCAAGAGCGAAAGGTCAGGAACACAGAGTGATGCCATGGTGATTTTTTGCCTTTTCTTTTATTCCCCCTTTTTACCTTTTTACAACTCCTGCATTCTCGGTGCTTTTCCCCTGCGTTCTTGGCCGTGTTTGTCGAGCTGGGACACCCAAACATCTCCGAGGCCGCAGAGCCCAGGGTCCCCTCCAGAACGCTCTGCACACGGAGCTGGAACCACCAGGGGAAGGGTCCTCGGCGAGGGGGCTCCCTGAGCCTCTCACTGGGGAATCTTTGCCCGATGTGCTAATTAGCAACACCCATCAAGTGATCCCGATCTGGCGGGGGGCGCGGCGGGTGCGTTCCGGCGCATCCCACCTGGACCTGCGCACCTGAGGATCCTTAAAATAAACACCGAGGTAAAAGCCCTTTTTCCCTTCGAACCGTGTTTGAGTCTTGATTTTAAAACCAGGAAAAGGCATCAGGAGAATCCCATCCTCAAAGATCCCAGAATCCCAGAACCAAGGAATCCCAGGACAGGTGGGGTTGGAGGGGACATTTAGAGGACACCTGGTCCAACCCCACCTCAAGGAGCAACAACACAAGGAGGGACAGCACAAAGAGATCCTTAAAAATCCATTTTGGGGCTCCCGCCTTGGCTCCCCACATGCCAAGGACACATCCAAGGACACATCCATGGACATATCCATGGACACACCCAAGGACACATCCAAGGACACACCCAAGGACACGTCCATGGACACA
>NW_024581386.1:0-3302 GCF_017639235.1 Corvus kubaryi
GTCCCTGGGGGCTGTGGGGTCACACCCGTCCCTGGGGGCTCCCTGCATCCCCAAGCTCAGCCCAGCCACAACAGGGCCCTGCAGGATGGGTGCACCCAGCTGTGCCCAGCTGTGCCCAGCGGTGCCAGGCTCCTGCCCCTGGAGGTGTTCCTGTGCTGGAAAAGGGATCCCATTCCCAGCCCACGGGGCCTGAGCCCTGCCTGGGGACCACGTGGCCTCTCAGTGTCTGCCCCTTGTTCTCCTGGAGCTCCTGAGAGCTGAAAATCCCCACCCTCGTATTCCAGGGGCTCTGGCAGCACAAAACCCGACACTGGAAGGTTGGTCCTGGAACCCTGGAATGGCTGGGGTTGGAAGGGACCTTAAACCCACCCAGTGCCACCCCCAGGGACACCTCCCACTGTCCCAGGCTGCTCCAGCCTGGCCTTGGGCACTGCTGGGCATCCAGGGCAGCCCCAGCTGCTCTGGGAATTCCATCCCAGCCCCTCCCCACCCTCCCAGCCAGGAATTCTTTCCCAAAGTCCAAGCCCCATCCTGCCCCATTTGATGCCATCCCTGTGATTGCTCCCCCTGCTTTAGGTCCCCAAAAGCTCAGCAGAGCAGGTGATGTCCCAGAGCTGCTCCATGTCCAGGGCCAATCCCAGGGGCACCAAACAGGGATAAATCTGCTGCCCACTCACCCGGCAGGAATTGCTCGGGAGAGCAATGGGATAAATCCCATAAATCCCCCGGGATGCTCCTATGGACATGGGGGGAGTGTGGCCAGGGAAGGGGGGTTCCAGTCACCCTGTGAGAGTCTGGAAGAGGAGTTTGGGGTTGGATCCTCCCTCCTTTTGCTCCCTTCCAGGATGAAATAATAATGATGATGATGATGATAATAATAATAATAATAATAATAATAATAGTATCCAGCAGAACAAAGTTTCATGATTCCCTTCCAGGGGGTTTCAAGCTTTTCTTTATCCTTTTTGTCTTCACCTGAGTCGATGTTTGAGGTGGAAATGAAGTTTCAAAAGAAGCCAAAGCTTTTGGTTGGAACAACTTCCGAATCTTCGTCTTCCTGTCCCCTCTTGGGGCACACAGGGGAGGTCTTGGGGGCAGTGCTGGAATTCCCCCACAATGATTCCCTGAAGTTGTCAAGGATTCCAAACTACGGAACCCCAAATCCATTCTCCACCAGAAGCAGGAGACTCACCCAGCCCAAGGGATAATGTTCAAGCAACTTGTTGGTTAATTAGCAATATTTATTGATCAGCTCTATTATTTCTTATTGGGCTTAATTAGGCCCAATGAGCTTTTGAGCTGCTCTGGCTGCATGAGGAATTACCCAGGGCTCGGCTGCAGGGAAGGAGGGAATGAGCAGCTTTCCCAAACAACTGAAAACACGGAGAGAACTTCCAAAGGCTGGGGAGGTGTCCCACAGGTGATACCTTGGAATGTCACGGTCAGGTTTGGTTTGGCTTTGGAATGTTTTCATGGGGAATCTTTGGGATTGCAGCTCCAGTGGCCTCGGCTGTCCCACTGCCTCTGCCATCAGCTGAAGTTCTTCCCTGTAAGAGATCAGGAGATCTGAGCGGATCTCTTGGAGTGGATTTAAGGAAAAAGCCGCTGCCCGTGCAAACCGGCTGCTCGTTCCTTCCCAGGCCCCTTCTGCCAGGCTGGCCCTGCCCGAAAAGCAGAGTGAAAAACCTTTGGGAGAAGGGGAAGAGGGGAAACCGAGGAAGAGGCCACAGTGCAGGGCTGGGCTGGGCTCTGGCAGCCGGGCAGCGCCAGGGAGCCCGGCCCAGCTGTGCCAGGGTTGGGACGCGCTTGGACAGGGAGGAATTCGGGATGTTTATGGTCGGGCACCTTTTATTTCCTTGGGTTTGTGGCAATAAATCATGGATAAAAGAGCCCCAGCCCGCCTGGTGGGGAAGCACTTGGGATGCTGATTATCCTGAGAGGGAGCCAAGGGGAAAAACTCACACTGCCTTCAACAGGCGGCGGGGAGAAACGAGCCGGGATCCGCTGGAAAACGGCAGGAGAGGCTCCCTGGAGCTGCCGGAGATCCCGCTGCGATGGATATGGAACCGCTGGCCTTTTCCCACTCGGTTAGGAAAGGTCACGGCCCATGCTGGGGGTTGGGAAGGATTTGCTGCTTCTGAGCAGCGCTAAAAATCGGGAAAATGCTCCCGAGCACGGACACGAGCTCTGGAAAAACCACCCGAGTTATCTGAGGGCACCGAGCGGAGCCCACCCAGTGTTTGTGCTGCTGCCGCCGCCCCGGGCCTGCAGGGCACAGGCTCAGCCCCTCGATCCCATTCCCCCCGGGCTTCCAGGATTCTGGGCCGGCTGCCCCCCGAGCCGCGGCTGCTGCACGTTCGCGGCTTTGCCACGATAAAAAAGCAACTCTCGGGGAGAGGCTGGAGAGAACCAGGCTGTAACGACTCCATCTATTGGGTAAAAATATACGGCTCCAAATGCACAGGGAAAATTAATTCCGAGGGAAAAAAAAATATCAGAGGGGATTCGGAGCAGTTACCGGCACTTACAGCTTAATTGGACACAATTAGGGGGATGTTTCTCGGTACTGTTTGAAAGCAAAATGAAGGTAACGGCAGCCGCTTCCAGAGATCCGAGCTCAGCAATCCCGAGGATGCCAATCCGCACCCCGAGTTACTCCCGTCGCGCAGGGTGCTGGGGGAAAGGGGCTTTTTCGGTGTCCGACGCGGGGCAGGAGGAGCCCCCGAACCCAAAGGGCTCTGCAGGCTCGGGGTGAGGGGCACAGGGGCAGCGAGGGGCGGGGGCGATGCTGCCATGAGCGCGGTTCTCCCTTTCCCACTCGTTCCCTGGGAGCGGGGAGCAGCTTCGGCACGGAGAGCAGAAAGCCCCGAGCCCCCTCCAAAGCCGTTCCCCCCTCCCCGGAAGGCAGCGGCCGCACGGAGCCCGCTGCAAGCCTCGCCCGCCTTTCCCCAGGCTTTGCTTGGTATTATGTTCTCCCCCGGGGCTGCTGAAAAGCAGAAAAACAAACTCCTGCCGGAGGAGGGAGGAGGCAGCGGGGGGGAGCCGGGGCCGGCGGCAGCCGGGGGATAACGGGGGGGCGGAGGAGGAGGAGGAGGAGGGGGCTACTCCGGGGAGGCAGCGGCGCGATCGGCGCCGAGCACCGCTGCCTCCGCCTCCCGAGCGCCGAGCGGCCGGGACTGGCACCTCGGGAAGCTTCGCCCCGCTCTTCCTCAGCCTCCTCCTCCTGCTGCTGCTGCTGCTGCTGCCGCCGCCGCCGCTCGCTGCCCGCGGCCAGGGCGCGCCCGGCGGAGCGCTCGGCGATG
>NW_024581386.1:18302-21419 GCF_017639235.1 Corvus kubaryi
TCCATCCATCCCTCCATCCATCCATCCCTCCATCCATCCCTCCATCCATCCATCCATCCATCCCTCTCTCCCTCCCTGCTCCCTGTGCCCTCTGTGCCGGATTTGGGCTCTCCTCTCCCCGTGGTGGCCGCAGTGCCAGGGGGAGCTGTGCTTGCAGGAGCTGTGTCAGGCTCGTGCTCGCTGCTCTGTCCTCAAACACCCAAATCCAATTCCCAGGCAGTAAATGTGGGATCTTCCTGACCCCGATCCTGTTTTCCTGGCCCCGATCCCGTTTTCCTGACCCTGCAGGGCCGAGGCTTCCCTGTGGCTTCTGTGCCACCGAAGGAGTGAGGGGAGGGATGGGGCCCATGGGTGCTGCTGGCTGGGATGGGATTTCCTGGTGTGGGGGAGCTCCCAGCTGCTCCCAGCTCCAGGAAAACCCATCCCAGCCAGCAGCTGGATTTGACGGTTGTTGGAGGTCCCTTCCACCTGAAATTCCTTTTCCCTTTCCCTTCCCCAGAATCTCCTGTGCCTTGGATTTTTCCAAGCTCTGGACACTTCTTACCCTTTCCTGCTCATGCCCATTTATCTGGCTTTGCTTTTTCTGTGCCCAATTCGTTGTGTTAAAACCATTCCAATGGATCCAAGGCCCTTGGAGAGGGGAGCTGCTGGGGGCAGGTGGAAACAAAGCTCCTGCCTGGGCAGGGAGATCCCCAAATTCCTCAGTGTCCTGTGGCAGCTGCTGGGACAGGACCCATCGCAGCTCCCGGTGTGTCCCTGTTTGGGGGATTTCTGGCTGTGGGATGAGCCGGGGTTCGAACCCTCGTGTTTCCATACTCACATCAATATTCCTGCTTTTCCAAAGGCCTTTCCCTCATGGAGTCAGCGTTCAGCTTTCACTGCACGGGGGGGAATTTCTGCTCGCCAGAATCTGATCCCCCCAAATGAAACCATCACGAGCAGTTAATGAGTGATGGGGGAAATTCCAGCTCCCTTTTCCCTGCCCCATCTCCCCTTCCCAAGGCTGGGGAGGTTTCATTTGGAATGACTCCCGGATTTGCGATCTGCCGCATCCTGCAGAGGATAATCCGGGGGGGAGGGAGATGCCTCGACATCGGCGGCAGCTTTTGGGGCTTTCCACAGGCTGGGATTTGGTGTGGGATCAGCTGCGTGTGGGATCAGCTGCGTGTGGGATCAGTTCCATGTGGGATCAGCTCTGTGTGGGATCAGCTGCGTGTGGGATCAGCTGCGTGTGGGATCAGCTGCGTGCCTCGGGAGAGGGGAGCGTTACACCGAGGGTTCGGCAGCCCCAGGTCCCGCGGATTGGCCCCATTTGAAGATGGCTGAGGATTTTCTTCACTGTTTGTGTTTTGCCTCCGGCCTGGGCCCTGCTTCAGATGAAGTTTCCAAGCTGTCCTTGATGGTTTGAAGGATTAAAAGGAGATCAGAGATTTTCACACATCCTTAGTGCTGGCTTTAAACATCCAGCACTGGGGGATCCCAGAGCCCGGGGAGGGAATGAAATCCCGGGATAATCTGGTGATGGCCCCACCTCGAACCCTGGTTCAGTTCTGGGCACCTCATGGCAAGAAGGACCTGGAGGGGCTGGAGTGTGTCCAGGGCAGGGAACGGAGCTGGGAAGGGGCTGGAGCCCCAGGAGCGGCTGAGGGAGCTGGGAAGGGGCTCAGGCTGGAGCAAAGGAGGCTCAGGGGGGACCTTGTGGCTCTGCACAAGTCCCTGACAGGAGGGGGCAGCCGGGGGGGTCGGGCTCTGCTGGCAGGGAACAGGGACAGGAGGAGAGGGAACGGCCTCAGGCTGGGCCAGGGGCAGGCTCAGGGTGGACATCAGCAGGAATTTCCCCATGGAAAGGGTGCTCAGGCCTTGGCAGGGGCTGCCCAGGGAGGTTTGGAGTCCCTGGAGGTGTCCAGGGAAGGGCTGGAGGTGGCTCTGAGTGCTCTGGGCTGGGGACAGGGTGGGCATCGGGCACAGGTTGACCTCGATGATCCTGGAGGGATTTTCCAACCTCAGAGATCCTGGGATTCTGAGCTGGGAAATAGAGTTAGTAGGGAGGGGAAGCCGTGTGGGTTTGAAGAGCTTGGGCACTGCCAGGGATCCAGGGGCAGCCCCAGCTGCTCTGGGCACCCTGTGCCAGGGCCTGCCCACCATCCCAGGGAACAATTCCTTCCCAATATCCCATCCATCCCTGCCCTCTGGCACTGGGAAGCCATTCCCTGTGTCCTGCCCCTCCACCCCTTGTCCCCAGTCCCTCTCCAGCTCTCCTGGAGCCCCTTTAGGCCCTGCAAGGGGCTCGGAGCTCTCCCTGGATCCTTCTCTTCTCCAGGTGAACATTCCCAGCTCTCCCAGCCTGGCTCCAGCCCCTCTGATCCTTTGTTATCCCAGGCACAGGAGCCTGAGCCACTTCCCATGGAAAATCCCGCAGTTTGTTTTGCTTCCTGTCCACTTTTTGAAGCGATTTTGCTCCTTTGGCCTCCATCCCCTCCCTGCCTTGGGAAAGGGGAGCTCCAGTGGGGATGAAGGGGATGCCAAGGCCTCAGTGCTGCCCCTGGGAGCTCCCTGTGCCCACGGCGGTGATGAACAGGACCGGGCATTTCTGGGATTTCAAAGGCCGGTGATGAACGGGACCGGGTATTTCTGGGATTTCAAAGGCCGGTGCTGAACGGGACCGGGCATTTCTGGGGTTTCAAAGCCGGTGCTGACTGCGGGGGCAGCACCGTGGTTGGGTCCTCACCTCTCATTTTGCCATCGGGAGGATCAGAGCGTTGCCCTCCGGATGGACTCACCCCGGGGCTTTGAGGGCTGAGCCAGAGGCTGTGAGTGCCTCAAACCCGCGGTTTCCCAGCAACTGAACAGGAGCAGGGAAAATCCCGAGGAATCCTCGATGTGCAGCAGCCGCCCGTTAGTGGTGCTGACACTGGAGCTTCATCCTCCTTTCTCTGGGCTGCTCTGACACAGCCACGGGGGTCCAGCCCCCAAAGTCCCTCTGCCACGGCCAGGGAAGGACAGGAGACAGAAACCATCCAAGGAACCCACCCAAACCTCACCCAAACTCAACCCAAACCCATCCAGCCCCCCCGAACTGCACCCAAATCCATCCAACCCCACCCAAACTGCACCCAA
>NW_024581387.1:0-15937 GCF_017639235.1 Corvus kubaryi
GGAGGTTAAAAACTGGGAGGGACAGCCCAGCTCCCAAGGGATTGGGATTGGTTTGAGTTTCCCTGAGCCAATCCCAGGATTTCAGGGTTGTTTTCCCCACATTGACGGGTGATTATAAAAACTGGGAAGGGAAGAGCAGCGGCTCAGCCCCAGAGCTCCAGGAGGTTTTCCCAGAAAAAGCCATTCCAAGTGCTGTTAAAATTGGAAAAAATTGGGGAAAAAAAATTTCAAATTGGAAAAAAATTCCTAAAATTGGAAATATGAATAAAATCATGGATGGGATTTTTCCTTGGGACGTTCAGAGTCCACGGAGCCCTTTGGGATTTGCTGTGTCCAGGGAAAATTCCTTCAGAAATGAATGACCCCGATCCCAGGTTTTTGGTGCTGCTGGTCCCTCCCTTTTCCCTCAATTCCAGGAAAAGTTTCATCCCCACTAAAGCTCCTGAATCCCAGCATGGACTGGGAATATTTAGGATGCAGTTAATGAGTTCTGATCCAGGCGTTTCCGTCCAAGCTGGGCTTTTAACTTCCCTCTCCTGGCAGCAAGTAGAAATTTTGGAAGGAATAGACTTTTTAGGGGAAGGGACAATTTTTCCGAGCCAATTCCATGTTTATGGTTTCATCCCGGTGCAGAAGAAACAAGGAAAGCTGTCTGGGCTTGGCAGCTCCTCTAAAAAAAGTCCCGTTTATTTTGTTCTCCTGGTTATCATCACTGATGGAATTCTGTAACTGTGGGGCTTTTTTCCAACGTTTTTTTCTATGGTGTGGCCTTTCCCTCCCTTTCCATGGGCGCCGCTGGCTTCATTCCAGGATTTCCCCTTTAAAATTCCAAATCCTGCTGGTTTTGAGGTTATTTTGGATACCTGCAGGCTGGATCTTGGTGTGGATGGACAGGGATTTACCCATGGATACACCTGGGCATGGCCCCTGGGCATGGGAAATCCGTGGAATTCGAGCTGGGGCAGGTGCAGAAATGGGCAGAGCGATTCTGGATGGAAAATATTTTGGGAAAACAATTCCTGTTGCCCAACAAATTAAACGAAACGGGAATTTTTTCATCGGAAGTGTCAGGGAATTACTGAGGGAAGCAGATGGAATCTCCTCCGGAGTGCTGGAAGGGGATCAACACCCGGCAGAGCCGTGGGGGTGGGTGGGATCGGCAGGAGCGGGAACAGCGGGAGCTGGAGGAGTTGGGGGAGCTTGGGAAGAGTTTGAGCCCGGCTTGGTCTGGGATTTGGGCAGCTGGGGCAGATCCCAGGATGCTGTGGGGCTGTGGAGATGAGATGGGATTGGGATGGGACTGGGATGGGATTGGGGTGGGATTGGGATGGAACTGGGATGGGATTGGGATGGGACTGGGACGGGATTGGGATGGGACTGGGATGTTCTCCATCGTCAAAGGCATTTGGGAAGAGCTGGCGGGGGTTGTTCCCCAAACTGCAGGAATGTGCGGATCCAGAGCAACTCCTGGCTGTGGCTTTGCTGAGCTGGGAGGTGACGCCTTGGAGGGGCTGGAAGGGGCAGGATCGGAGCACTGGGATGCTCCCGTTTATCCCGGCAAATCCCAGCCTAAACCCATCCCCACCTTTGCTTTGTTTGCCTTTGGAAGCTCCTGGGTGGGCAGGGTCAGTTTAGGTGGGATTTGGGGAAGGAATTCCTGCCTGGGAGGGTGGGACGGAATTCCCAGAGCAGCTGGGGCTGCCCCTGGATCCCTGGCAGTGCCCAGGCCAGGCTGGACATTGGGGCTGGGAGCAGCCTGGGGCAGTGGGAGGTGTCCCTGCCAGGGCAGGGATGGCACTGTGGCCTTAAGGCCTTTTCCAACCCAAACCATTCCATGATTCCATGATTCTGTGAGGAAAATCCTCTTGGGAGAGGGCGGCAGATCCCTTCGCCAGAGTTAAATCTGGAATCCCTGAGATCCACAGAACCTCATCCAGTGTTCCCTGATTGTCCCCTTGTCCCCTGCCCGTGTCCTCCCAGCCCTCTCTGCAGCCCCTGGAGAAGCAGCTCCTGGCTGGGAATGGTTGGGATTCCCAGCTCCCGGGATTCTCCCGGAGCTGTCAGAAATTGAAATGCACAATGAAATAGTGGGGAAATCCTGCGGAATAGTGGGAAGCTGAGGAATGATTCATCCTCCTCCAGAAACTCCTGGGATGTGGAGGTGGCACTGCTGGCCACCAGCGTGGATCCAGATCCGGGAATGTTCCAGGTTTAGGGCAAATGGGGCCTCGTTAACAACTTCCTCGTCAATGCTGGGTCCCAGATGGAATCCCGGCTTTGTTGGGATGTGAGAGCAGCAGGAATCCCGAGGAGAGGAGGTGACAGCCTGCGGGGCTGATCTGATCCCATCAATTCCGCTCCTGAAGTCACTTTGGGACTTCTTCCCACTCCTTTGAGTGGAAAGGAGGGACTGACCTCGAGTTACTCCACGTGGATTCAGGATGTGGGAACCTCCCATCACCCGAGCTCTGATGTGTCCGAGCCCAAAAGGCTTTTCCAGCTTGGAGCAGCTGCCAAACCCAAAATTCCTTGGAATTTAGGACATTTTTGATGTCATTTCATGACCAACATTCCCAAGTGGCCTCGGGCTGTGTCAGGGATGGGACAGCAGAGGGGCATCCATGAATCCATGAATCCTCAGCACTGGAGACCTCAAGGAACGTGGGAAGGGCTCGGGTTGGGGACGGAGGAGCTGGTTTGGTTTGGCGATGTGGGAACGTCCCCAAAGTGTCCTGGGACTGAATTCCAGCGGGAAAAGGGAGGTCCCCTCCTGGTTTCTCTTCCTTGGAAGTTCAGCCCAGGCTGGAGCCGCTGGGATCAGGAGCCGGGATGCTCCTGGTGCCGATGGGAGGTGATTTGGGATGAGGCCCGGGAGTGGGCTGCTCCCAGCAAATCCTGCTGCTGGATTTCCTCCCTCAGATCCCAGGGATCCGATCATCCAGGTGGGAACATTCCAGCTGTTCTGGAGCTCCTTAACCTCCCCCTTCTCTTCCAGAGGAGACGACGTTCGAGGCCGGAGTCAAAGTGCAGATCCACAGCCAGTCCGAGCCTCCCTTTGTCCAGGAGCTGGGATTTGGGGTGGCCCCCGGATTCCAGACCTTTGTGGCCACCCAGGAGCAGAGGGTAAGTCCCAAATTCCTGTTCCAGCCCAGGATCCCTCCGGGGCTCCGTGGGAAAGATTCCTTCTCCATGATTGATGCCCCTTGGATGCATCCCCGTCGTTGACAGGTTTTTGATGCCTTGCTTCAAACTTCCTGGGATGGGGGCAGCTTTTCCGGGTTATTTCCCATGCGGTCCCGCAGTCCTGCATTCCCGCAGTTCCCCAAAGTCCCACAGTAATTCCAGCTCCAGGAGGAATTTCATCCCTGGTGACTTCCCTGCTTTGCTCTTCCGTGGTTGGAGTTGAGCCGCAGCAGCTCTGAGTGTTGGGTCCTGTCCAACCCGCTGGGGTTTTCCCAGGAAAACACATTCCAAGGGTAGAGAAAGAGGCAGGAGGAGAGAGTTTCCTGATGGAGAACAGTGGGAGTCTTCCAGATGACACCAAAATATCCATGGGATTTATGAGAAACTCTGCTGGGATACCTGGGAATCACCGGCTTCCCTGGAAACCAGCAGAGACACATCCACAGGGAGGGATGGATGGAGGGATGGAGGGATGGAGGGATGGATGAGGGGATTGACCCCAGATCCTCCTCAGGCACATGGAAAAAAGCCAGTGGAATAATTCTTCCCCCCAGCTGGACAGGGATGGATGGCCAGGGATGGGCAGGGATGGATGGGCAGGGATGGGCAGGGCAGGGATGGGAAGGGCAGGGATGGGAAGGGCAGGGATGGGAAGGGCCGGACAGGGCATTGTGTGGTGCCTGATGCTCAAAGATTTTGGGAACAGCTCCTGGAGCTGGCCCCACCTGGCAGCTCCAGCAGTGATGGAGAAGATTTGTCTTCCTTAAAAATCCCATCCTGGCGAAGATTTGGGAGCTGGAGCCTGCGGAGGGGATCTCCAGGACTTTGGGTTAAATTGGGGCAATTCCGGGGCTTTGCTGCAGCTGCTGGAAACCTTCCCCATCCCAGAGTTTCCATTGAAAACGGAGAATTCCAGTCGGGAGAACATCCCTCCCCAAAGCCCCACATGCCCCTTCCACATGGGAGGGGCTGAGGACAGAACAGATTTTGGGACTTTCAGCTCCAGGGTTTCCCTTTTTCCGTGGATTTTGTCAGAGTTTTGCTGCTGGGAGAGGGAAGGGCTCATTCCTGGGATTTTCTGACTGGTTTGAAATCCTCTGAGGGCTCCAAAGCCTTTTCCCAGGAGAGCTGGAGGGATCTCCGGCATTCAGCTCCCACCCCAATCCCTGTTCCCAGAAAGTCATTTTTAACCTAATTACAGCCATTAACAACCTCCTCTAATTAATTATCCCTCGGGGACCTTCTGGGCTTCCCCCACCTTCCCGATGTGCAGCTTTTATCCCAATCCCTGGTTCAGTCTGGCTTCCTCCAGCTAAAGCTCTCCATCTGTGCTGCTCCTTTAATAAACCAGAGCCAAAGGTGGAAAAGCTCCAGGAAAATCCACCAGGGACTGAGCCCAGGCAGTTATTGGGGTCCTGACCCCGGAGTTTTACACCCTGGGCCATAAAAGAAATGATCCTGCAGCCAGAAAAAAACAGGGATAAAGATAAAGGGGAGCTCGTTTCCCATCCCCCAGCTCAGAGCAGCCTCCAGGATTTAAAAGCTCTTTTTGCAGGGATAAAAAGTGTGGAGTCGGGAAGATTTGGGATGGGGGGAGCTGTGGATCCTCTGTGGGACAGAATTCGGGGTGTTGGGGGGTTCATTCCTGGCTCTGGAATTCCTGGAATTCCATTCCCTGTGACCCAGCTCAAAGCCCTCCCTCCCTTCCCCATCCCACTCTGGAAATCTGAGCATTCCCTGGGTTTTGCTGCCTGAATTCCTGCTTTTCCATAGGGGCACCTGCTCGGCCCCAGTGAGGATTCACATCTTGGGACCGGGGGATAAATCCTGGTTTTTCAGAGCTTCCCCAAATCCCCCTGTCCAGGCCAGCTCTGGCTCCATGGCTGGGATCTCATTAAATCTCCCTTCACAGGGAGCTCTCGGGCTGGAAAAACGGGAATTAATGGGAATTAAATCAGCTTTTCCTCCTCCTCCTGCAGTGGCTGAGCTCACGGGTCCTGCGGGGAGACCCTTTTGGGATGCATTTCCCACTTTGGGAGTTGATTCAGGAGTGACCTCGGAGGGACCTGGCAGGGCCGGGGTTGGAAATGCTGAGTCAGCAACAAAAACCCCTCCAAAAGCAATTCCAGCCAGAGATTTGTCCATGAAAAGTGGTGGAGAGGTCAAAGAGGCCAAGCTGCCCCTGGACTCATGGCCAAGGGAGATTTTCCTGGCTAAAAAAAGCGGGATTGTCCAGCCTGGAGGGGACACCGAGGGTGACTAGACTGTGATCTTCCAGGACCTGAAAGAACTGCAGGAAAAATGGAGAGGGAACATTTCCAAGGGCTGGAGGGACAGGGAATGGCTTCCCACTGCCAGAGGGCAGGGCTGGATGGGATCTTGGGAATTGGGAATTCCTGGCTGGGAGGGTGGGGAGGGGCTGGGCTGGAATTCCCAGAGCAGCTGGGGCTGCCCCTGGATCCCTGGCAGTGCCCAGGCCAGGCTGGGAGCACCCGGGACAGTGGGAGGTGTCCCAGGGGTTGGAGCTGGATGGGTTTAAGGTCCTGCCCAGCCCAAACCATTCCAGGATTCCATGAGATCTCAGACTGGAGCGATCCCTGAAGTTCCCCAAGGAAAGCAGGGGCAGCACCCGGTGGATGATTGGAATCAAAACAGGAGACTCCGGAGGGAGGAGGCTGGAAAATCCCCCTGGATGCCGCTCCGGGCCCAAGTGCAGAGGGAAAGGAGCTGGAATGGTTCCCATGGATCCGGGGGCCCGGAGCTGCTGCCGTGGGCTCTCCCCCCATTTCCCGTGGGATGACCCCCCACGGTCCCATCCCAGCCGTGGCTCCCATAGGGATGCTCAGGGATCTCCGGGAGCATTTCCATGGCAATTCCTGAGCGGATGGATGGGGTTTGTGTGCTCGTGGATGGGAGCTGGGCAGGAGCTGGCACAGGGGAGGATCCAGCACCTCCAGAGGGATCCCAAGGGAGGCCAGGACCCCCTGGAATTGGGAATTTCCTTTCAGCTCCCAGCGCTCCTGGATTTGGATGGATTCCCTTCCATTTTTCCCCTTTCCTGGCACTTTCAGGTGAGCCTGGTGTTGGGATCTGCCCCTCCAGACCTTGGGAAGCTGCGCTATCCCTGCGCTATTCCCCTTTTCCCTGACTGTGGCACCAAGGCTTGGACGGACACACCAAAATCCACATTTTTAAGGGCTAATCCCATGGAAAAAGAAATTCCTCCTTCCTTCCCCTTTTCTTGGCTGGTTTTTGCAGCATCCCAGCATCACCCAAACCTCTTCTGTCAGGAATGGGATCGGACTTCCCAGCAGAGCTGCACAGGGCATTCAGGGGGGATGGAAAACACCAGGAAAAGGGCAATTCCTGCCAGCTTGGCCACAAAGATTCCAGAGGCTGCAGTGAAGCCCCGGGTCCGAGCTGGAGCGATGCTGTGTGTGGAAGTTTTATGGGATAGAGAGCAGCAGGAGCTGCAGATCCAGAGTGGGATTTGAGAGGCAGGAAAATGGGATTGGGAGCTGGCAGTGATGACGTGGAAACCCCAATTCCCAGTCAGGGGGGAGCACTGGGATTTGGGAACTGGGAGGAATCAAAGAACATTTCCCATGTTCGAGGTGGCATTTTACACGGGCTGGAGGGACAGGACACAGGGAATGGATCCCAGTGCCAGAGGGCAGGGCTGGATGGGATATTGGGCAGGAATTGTTCCCTGGGAGGGTGGGCAGGCCCTGGCACAGGGTGCCCAGAGCAGCTGGGGCTGCCCCTGGATCCCTGGCAGTGCCCAGGCCAGGCTGGGAGCAGCCTGGGGCAGTGGGAGGTGTCCCAGGGGTTGGAGCTGGATGAGCTTTAATGTCCCTCCCAACCCAAACCATCCCATAATTCCATGGATTTGTGCTTCCCAACCCTTGCTCCGAGCATTTTCTCCCACCCACGGTCTGACCTCTCCTGGAAAAACGTTCACCCCCTGATTTCTCTGTTTCCCTCCATCCCACAAACTCTCCCCGTGGATTCCCTCCCGTTTATCCTGAAATTCTAGATTAATTCCAGCAGGAGATCCCATGAAACCAACCCCACAAAGCCTTCGTTGCACAGGAGCAGCTGGAACAGGAGGTGGAAGAAAACCTTGGATTCGTAGGGCAGGGGAGGGGTTTTGGTTGGAAAACAGAGTTGGGAAGGAATTGGGAACGGATGCAAAGGAAAAGGGGTTTGGAGGGAAGGGATGGGATGAGGCAGAGATCAGGAAGGGAGGTCGGGAAGAACCGTGGGATCCGAGGATGAGGGAATGGTTTGGGTTTCCAGCTCCCCCTGTGCCCTCTGGGAAAGAGGATTTTATAAAAAGGTGGGAAAGTGAGGACAGGGAAACCTCAGAGTCCAACCACCCCCAAACCGGGCACCTCCGCAGGGTTTGGGAATTGGGTCCAACAAATCCAGCCAGAACTGCCCGGGAGAATGGGGGGAAGGGCCTGGCTCCCTCTGGATGCGCCCAGGGAATGAGCGGAGGGAGAGGCAGAGGTTGTTGGAGCAGGGCAGTGGGAATCCCCATCCCGGGGGGATTTAACCGGGGTGGATGCGACCTTTGGGGTCGTGGGGCAGTGGTGCCAGGGAACAGCCGGACTCGATCTCAGAGGGCTTTTCCAACCTTTATAATTCCCTCATTCCATGTCATTGGGAATTTGAGGCTGAGTTTGCACCGGAGCCACCGGCCCGGCTCATCCAGGGGGAGCAGGAGTGGGAGCAAAGCTGGGATGAGGCTCCGGAGGGGCTCCCTGGACTCCTCATGGATCTCCAGGAGGTTTCAGTGCTGCCGTTCCTGCTGGATTTGCAAAGCAGGATCCTGGAGCTCCCAAATCCCACGTTTCCCTGGGCACTCGTGAGCTCTGTAACAGCCCCGAGTTCTGCTCTGGGGGAGCTCCCTGGGGCTGGAAGGGTTAAATTCATCCCTTAAAACCAATTCCTCAGGAAGGGAGCACATGGGAAGGAACAGCCGGGATGGGAAAGGGGCTAGATGTGGGAGCAGACAATTCTGTTAACTGGACACTGTTAACCAGGAGCTGGGATCAGCCAGCCGTGGCTGCTCGGGGTTTCCAGCATTCCACAAGGGCTGGAGCTGCCTGGGATGGGAATTCCATGGATTTGCTGCTGTTTGGGTTCTCATCAAGGAACAGAGGGCTCTGGGATGGGAATTCCATGGATTTGCTGCTGTTTGGGTTCTCGTCAAGGAACAGAGGGTTCTGGGATGGGAATTCCATGGATTTGCTGCTGTTTAGGGTCTCGTTAAGGAACAGAGGGTTCTGGGATGGGAATTCCATGGATTTGCTGCTGTTTAGGGTCTTGTTAAGGAACGGAGGGTTCCGGTTGTGGTTTCATTGGGAACAAAGAAAACCCAGCCCGGGTGGGGTTGAGATGTTCAGGGAGGGGTTGGATCCTTCCTTGGGATTGCTGGAGCTTGGTGGCATCAGCCACGTGTGGGGGAGGCAGGAATCGGTGCCGGATCCATCCCAGAGCCAGAGGGACATGGGGCAGGAACAGGTTCTGGCACTGCCCAGGCTCCCCAGGGAATGGGGACATTCCCGAGGGTGCCAGAGCTCCGGGAGCATTTGGGCACCGCTGCCAGGGATGCCCAGGGTGGGGTTGTCGGGATCCTGGGCAGAGCCGGGGTGGGACTCCATCCTTGCAGGATCCTCCCAGCTCAGGATATTCCAGGAGTTTATGAAGCTGTCCCGGGATGTGCCAGGATCATCCCCAGCACATTTCCCTGGCTGAGAAGATGGAACAGCGTAAAAGTGTGAAAACAAACCAGTGGGAGGCACCAAGTCAGAATTACAATTTAATGGGGAAATTAAAGAAAAGGATAAATTAAAATAAACCACTGGTTCAAACTGACAGAGTCAAGATACAACCTGAGTCCCTGTTAGGCAGGGTGGTGGTAGCAGTCTGGTAGAATGGTGGCTGCAGTCCTCTGAAGCAGTGATCCTGTAGAAAAAAGGGTCTGCTCTTCCTCAGAAGGTCCAGTGGTGGCTGTGTAGCTCCTGTCCTCTGGAAATCCAGTGGAAAGGCGTTCTCTCTGGTGTTCAGCCTCAGCTTATATCCATGATGGGATGCTTGGTTCCTCCCTCTGGGTGGAGCATCTCACAATGGGGTAACGAGTCATGAGGCAAAGTGTTGATTAGGCTCATTAATAGAAGATAGTCCGGAGGGAGTTATCTATGAGTCATGCGGCAGGACAATGATGGGCCATTAACAGCAAGATAGTCTGGGGGGAGGAGGCAAGGAAACACTGCCCCACCTGATTTCAACACCTCATGAGGATGGGAATAGAATACACTGCAACCCAGGACACACAGCGGGGAAATCAGGGATAGCACTTCCCATTAATGTAGGGAATGACCTCTGTGGCTGCAGGCCGATGCTGGCAGCTCCCGGCAGGGTCTGGAAAGGCAGGAATGTGGAAAAGGCTGTGGCAGAGCCGATCCTGCCCCGCCCCTGGCATCTCTTCCCTCCGGGTTTTCCAAGCTCATCCCCTCTTCTCTGGGCGTTTGGAGCAAGCAGGATCCATCCAGCTTCCAAGGAGTCACATTGATTTTCTTTCCTTCCCCTTTTAGCACCTGCCAGCTGGGAAGTGATCCCGGTAATCCCAGAGAAAGCCGGGATCAGGAGGGTTGGGAAAGCGTTTAATTCATTAATTAATAATTAACAACTGCAAAAGGGCCAGGCCGGGAGTTTGTCGCCCTCAATTAGAGGCTGGATTTGGATTTCTCCGAGCAGGAGTGGGAGGAGGAGCCCTTGGGAAGCTGCCAGGGAGCAGAATTCCTGCGGGATCCGAGGGCAGGGATGTTCCTGCTGCCTTTTTCTGCTTTTCCTGCTGCTTTGCTGGGGTTTGTTCCCGCCCTGGGGGGCAACTCCACATCCGGGGGTCCCTCCCGCCGACCCCAAACTGGGATCATCTGGGAGAAAGGACAGGGATCCCCTCAGGATTCCCCTAGGAGGAGGATCTGGAGGGGCTGCAGGCACAGGGATCAAACCCAACTCAGCCTCTCCCGTTAATTCTTTCCATGGCTGAGGGCTGGGATTGCTCCATCCATCCCGCTCCTGGCTCCTCGGGGTGCCTCTCCCGTATTCCAGCAGCTCCAGTGCCACGGAGAGCAGGAATTCAGGTGTCTGAACTGAGCTCAGCAGTTCCATGGGATCAAGGCTCTGGATGGAGAGGCTTTTCCCAAGGTTTCAGTCCCAGTTTGTCTCAGGAAGGGATTCCCGGGAGCTCTCAGGGATGGATTCCCTTGGATTAACCCCAGGGATTCTCGTGCCGAGTTGGGAGCAGCCGCTGGGAGAGCACTCCACAAATTTCCAGGGAATGGGAGAAGATTTTCCTGCTTGGGGAGGGTTTGGTGGAGCTTTTCCCGTTTGTAAAGTGGAGTCCAGGCAGAAATTCCCGCTGCTCCTTCCACAGCTGCTCCCACACCAAGACCTTCAGTGTCACCCGGGAGGGCCAGCCCCGTGGCACCGGGATAACGCCTCAGGGACAGCTTGTCCCGAGTCAATTATCCCAGGGATCGGGGAGCTCCTGGGAGGGGGGGGGATGCCCTGAGGGGTTGCAGCGGCTGCCCCTGACAGAGGACCTCCCGTGATGTCCTGCAACAGCCCCTGTCCTGCCCCGTCCCTGCCCTGTCCCTGTCCCTGTCCCTGTCCTGTCCCTGTCCCACCCCTGTCCCCAGCTGGTGTCCCTGTCCCCAGCTGACTCTCCTGTCCCATCCCTGTCCCCAGCTGACGTACCTGCCCCCGCCGTGGGGCGAGTGCCGCTCCCCGGAGCTGGGGCTGGCCTTTTTCCCGGTGTACAGCGTCACGGCCTGCAGGATCGACTGCGAGACTCGGTACATCGTGGAGAACTGCAACTGCAGGATGGTGCACATGCCAGGTGGGGATGGCACAGTGGGGACACCTGGGGACGGCTGGGGCTGGGCTGGAGGCGCGGGGGGCCTGAGGGAAGCAGGGTGCTCCCGGTGATTGGGACAGGCCGGACCCGAGGCAGCAGCGCCCTGGGGCCGGCAGGGCCATCCCTTTGCTGGGGACAGCAGGGACAGCGGAGGGGAGGGAGGGAGGGAGGGATTGTCCCTGCTCTGGGCTGGGGCGGCCTCTCCTCAAGTGCTGGGGCAGTTTTGGGCACCGCAAAATCAAAGAGACATCAAAGAACCAGAGAGGGTCCAAAGGAGGGACACGAGGATGGGGAGCAGCTGAGGGCACTTGGAATGTCCAGAGGAGGCTGAGGGGAGACCTCAGTGAGCTCCTCAATGTCCACAGGAGGGGACAGGAGGGGCAGCTCCGATCTCTGCTCCCTGGGACAGGGACAGCACCCAGGGAGCAGCTGGAGCTGTTCCAGGGGGGTTTGGGATGGAGATCAGGAAAGGCTCTTCCCCCAGAGGGTGCTGGCACTGCCCAGGCTCCCCAGGGAATGGTCCCGGCCCCGAGGCTGCCAGAGCTGCAGGAGCGCTGGGACAGCGCTGCCAGGGGTGCCCAGGGTGGGGTTGTTGGGGTGTCTGGGCAGGGCCAGGCTGGGACTGGCTGATCCCGGGGGTCCCTTCCAGCCCAGGATATTCCAGGATTCCCTGTGAAATAGGGACAAGCCATGGAAGAGAGTCCTGGGCCCTCCAGAATCATCAAATCCCACCTCTTTTAGCCCCGGTGCCACCCCGGGTGCTGTTCCCAGCAGCTCCCACGGGAACAGGCCCCTGTGGCAGGCAGAGGTGGGGACAGCGGGGGCACCCGGCTGCGGGGAGGTCCCTGGGTCCCCGTGGAGAGCCCGGTGTCCCCCTGTGATGGCTTTGTCCTGTCCCTGCAGGGGACGCTCCCTTCTGCACCCCGGAGCAGTACAAGGAATGCGCAGAGCCCGCGCTCAGTGAGTACCGGAGGATCCCTGGATCCAGGGGAATTCCAGGGGATCTGCAGCCTGGAGAGGGGCTGGGATTAGACCCTGGGTGCTGGGAAGTGCTGGATGTACCCTGGGGTGAAGTTTCTGCTGGTTCTCCATCAGGCACAGAAACCCTCGGGATCAGCGGAGCCCCGGGAGCCCCTCTGGGGCTGGGGTTGGGTTTGGGATTGGGATGGAGGGACCATTCCAGGTCTGGATTTAGGACACTCAGTCATGAGTTCCCCAAGCTGCTGTTCGTAGCAGAGGGTGGCCTCCAGCAAGAGGCCTGTCCAGGGTGGTGAGAACTGGGATGAACTGGGAGAGGAACGGCCAGGAGTGGCCCCCTGGCGCCTTTCTGGGAGGGAAAATCTCTGCTCCCGCCCTGCTCCATGTCCCTGATCCATGAGCTCTATCCCTGGTCCCTTATCCGTGGGATTCCACCCTTCTCCGTGTCCCTGCTCCATGGGATCCCTCCCTGATCCATGGGATCCCTCCCTGCCCCGTGTCCCTGCTCCATGGGATCCCTCCCTGATCCCTGGGATTTCACCTTGCCCCGTGTCCCTGTCCCGTGTCCCTGTCCCGTGTCCCCGCTCCGTGAGCTCCATGGCTGCCCCCCGCAGGTCTCCTGGCGGAGAAGGACAGCAGTTACTGCATCTGCAGGACCCCCTGTAACCTCACCAGGTACAACAAGGAGCTCTCCATGGTCAAGATCCCCAGCAAGACCTCGGCCAAGTACCTGGAGAAGAAGTTCAACAAGTCAGAAAAATACATCTCGTGAGTGGGGGAGGAGCTGAATTCCTTTGGGTTTTGGGGGGAATGTCTGGGAAACGCCGGGTCCTGGCTGATCCATCCCCAGCACAGGGAGGTCCTCCAGGGAAGAGCAGAGTGAACACCTGGAAGAGATGAGGCTGTTTCCTTCTCAGCAGAACAACCTGAGTCCCTTCCCAAGGATTGGCCTCATGGGAATCCTCCATTCCCACCAAAAAAGTGCAGAAATTCCCAGATTTGCTGGTCCTGCTGGAGATTTGTGTCTCTGGACTGTGGTCCTCAGGCAGCCACAGCCGTGGAGCTCTCCTGGCCCTGGGCATGTGGTTGCCACGTGTGGGAAGGGAGAGCTGCTCCAGATCCTTTGGATTCTGCTTCATGGAATCGCGGAATCATGGAATGGTTTGGGTTGGGAGGGACCTCAAAGCCCCTCCAGTGCCACCCCTGCCCTGGCAGGGACACCTCCCACTGCCCCAGGCTGCTCCCAGCCCCAATGTCCAGCCTGGCCTTGGACACTGCCAGGGATCCAGGGGCAGCCCCAGCTGCTCTGGGCACCCTGTGCCAGGGCCTGCCCACCCTCCCAGGCGGGAATCACCATCCAAGAGAAGAATTCCCATCCAAGTTAGATCCAAGATCCTGAGGAATCCTGAGGAAACCTTTTCCAGCTGCTCCAAAGGCTCCCAGAGCCCTCAGGGTGCCCTGAGCTCCTGCTCTGCACCAGCTCCAGGTTCTGTGGGTTCTGAGGACCCCAGGGAGAGGAACGATCCAGACAAAGAGGGGAATAAAGCCCCAAAATCCCGTTTTTCCCTTATCCCGAAGGATTGAGGCACCAGTGGCTCCTGGGCTGACACTTTTCCCGTTCCCACAGAGAGAACATTCTCGTGCTGGACA
This sequence comes from Corvus kubaryi, assembly GCF_017639235.1. Taxonomy (NCBI): domain Eukaryota; kingdom Metazoa; phylum Chordata; class Aves; order Passeriformes; family Corvidae; genus Corvus; species Corvus kubaryi. The sequence goes on from NW_024581387.1 coordinate 13,742, forward strand.
TTTTTTTTGAAGCACTCAACTACGAGACCATTGAGCAGAAGAAAGCCTATGAAGTGGCAGCCTTACTTGGTGAGGGGGCACTGGGACCAGTTTGGGGTCTCTACTGGTCTGGGAGGGGTCCACAGCCTTGAAACCCCCAGCAAGGCCCCGTCTGCACTTCCCTCACCCCACCACGGCATCCCAGGAATGTCCCCATGGATACTCCGTGTGTTTGTGGAAGGTTCTGGAGCTGCTCCATCCCTGCCTGCTCCCAGCACCCCAATTTTTGGGGATTTTGGGGCTGGGTGGGTGCTGGGTGCTCTCTGTGGTGCAGGGTGCGGGGGACATCCCAAAACCATCTCCCATCACCTCGTCCCTGCTCCAAATCCGTCCTTTCCAACCGGGCCTGAGCTCTTGGCCTTTGGAAGCCTCATGGAGGAGCCGCAGGAGACCCATGGAAGGTGCTGCTCCATCCCTGCCTGCTCGCGGCACCCCAGTTTTGGGGGTTCTGCTCCCTGTGGTGCCCCCTGGGCAGTGTGGGGGGGAGGACATCCCAAAACCATCTCCCATCACCCCATCCCTGCTCCAAATCCAGCCAGGCCTGAGCTCTTGGCCTTTGGAAGCCTCATGGAGGAGCCACAGGAGACCCAGAACTGCTCAACCCCGAAGCAGCTCCAGCTTTGGGGTCCCAGCTGCAGATTTGGGGTTGGCCCCGCTGGGTTTGGGGTGGGCGTGAGTCCCCGCCAGCCCTGCAGCCTCCCTGAGCCGCCCCAAATCCCTGGATACCTCTGGAATGCTGGGAGTGCTCAGCACCTTGGGAAGCTGGAGCTGGGTCACCCCTGGGGCTGGAGGTGTCCCCGTGTCACCCCACGTGGGTGGCCCTGCCAAATGCCCCCTCAGGAGCCCTTCTGCACCTCCTGGGGCTTTTCCAGGAATTCCGAGGAGGAAGAGGAGGCTGCTGGAGCCTCTCTGACCCAAACCCCATTTGCCCCTCGTAGGACCCTCATTCCCAAGGCTCTGGAGCTTCGGGAAGAGCCTCATCCCAGAATCTTTTGCCCAGGCTCAAAGCCTCCAGGTGATTCCGTGTGGTGTAAATCCAGCACATCCCTGGGATCATTCCAGGTTCTCACTTTGCTCCCAAACTTTTTCCCTTTCCTCTCTCCGTGTCTCATGGACACCCCTGGAAAAGGCCCCTTCCCCACCCCACCCCCCCCAGGGGGGCCTTGGTCTGGGGGGTCAATCCAAGGCTGTTTTCCAGCAAAATCCATGCGATTTGCCTTCCCTGAGCACCACATCCCAGTTACCTTCCCAGCAGATTCCTGGGAATCTCCTCTCCTCAGGTTCCACCCCAGGACACTCAAGCAGAAGCCAGGAGATGCTTCCCAAAAACCCCAGCGCATCTCCCTTCCCGCTGTTCCCAGACCGGGGTTTTCCTTGGCTCCAGGCACGTTCATCCCTCCCAGCACCTTCCCCACACTGGGAACTGGCATTCCTGGGACGAGCCTGGAGCGCTCGGGGCTCGTCAGCAGCAAAACCATTTCTGTGGCCAAGCCGATTCCCGGGATGCCGCCGGTGCCGTTGGAGACGCTGCTGCTCCGGGGGGAGTTTTTCCCAGTTTTTTTGGGATGGCAGCTGCCGGCGGTGCCCGGGAGCCCTGACGGCGCTGTCCCCTGCAGGTGACATCGGTGGCCAGATGGGGCTGTTCATCGGGGCCAGCATCCTCACCATCCTCGAGCTCTTCGATTACCTGTACGAGGTAAGGCCTGCCCCGCCTCAGCGCGGGATGTCCCATCCTGGAGCCCCTTATCCTGGGATTTCCCGTCCTGGAGCCCCTCATTCCGGGATTTCCCATCCTGGAGCCCTCATCCCAGGATTTCCCACTCCTGGAGCCCCTCATTCCGGGATTTCCCATCCTGGAGCCCTCATCCCAGGATTTCCCACTCCTGGAGCCCCTTATCCCGAGTTTTCCCATCCTGGAGCCCCTTATCCCGGGATTTCCCATCCTGGAGCCCTCATCCCAGGATTTCCCATCCTGGAGCCCCTTATCCCGGGATTTCCCATCCGGGAGCCCCTCATCCCCAGATTTCCCATCCGGGAGCCCCTTATCCCAGGATTTCCCATCCTGGAGCCCCTCAGTCCTGCTTTTGCCACTCCTGATGCCCCCTCATCCCTGGATTTCCCCCTCATCCCTGGATTTCCCCCTCATCCCTGGATTTC
>NW_024581388.1:0-15934 GCF_017639235.1 Corvus kubaryi
GGAGGTTAAAAACTGGGAGGGACAGCCCAGCTCCCAAGGGATTGGGATTGGTTTGAGTTTCCCTGAGCCAATCCCAGGATTTCAGGGTTGTTTTCCCCACATTGACGGGTGATTATAAAAACTGGGAAGGGAAGAGCAGCGGCTCAGCCCCAGAGCTCCAGGAGGTTTTCCCAGAAAAAGCCATTCCAAGTGCTGTTAAAATTGGAAAAAATTGGGGAAAAAAAATTTCAAATTGGAAAAAAATTCCTAAAATTGGAAATATGAATAAAATCATGGATGGGATTTTTCCTTGGGACGTTCAGAGTCCACGGAGCCCTTTGGGATTTGCTGTGTCCAGGGAAAATTCCTTCAGAAATGAATGACCCCGATCCCAGGTTTTTGGTGCTGCTGGTCCCTCCCTTTTCCCTCAATTCCAGGAAAAGTTTCATCCCCACTAAAGCTCCTGAATCCCAGCATGGACTGGGAATATTTAGGATGCAGTTAATGAGTTCTGATCCAGGCGCCGTCCAAGCTGGGCTTTTAACTTCCCTCTCCTGGCAGCAAGTAGAAATTTTGGAAGGAATAGACTTTTTAGGGGAAGGGACAATTTTTCCGAGCCAATTCCATGTTTATGGTTTCATCCCGGTGCAGAAGAAACAAGGAAAGCTGTCTGGGCTTGGCAGCTCCTCTAAAAAAAGTCCCGTTTATTTTGTTCTCCTGGTTATCATCACTGATGGAATTCTGTAACTGTGGGGCTTTTTTCCAACGTTTTTTTCTATGGTGTGGCCTTTCCCTCCCTTTCCATGGGCGCCGCTGGCTTCATTCCAGGATTTCCCCTTTAAAATTCCAAATCCTGCTGGTTTTGAGGTTATTTTGGATACCTGCAGGCTGGATCTTGGTGTGGATGGACAGGGATTTACCCATGGATACACCTGGGCATGGCCCCTGGGCATGGGAAATCCGTGGAATTCGAGCTGGGGCAGGTGCAGAAATGGGCAGAGCGATTCTGGATGGAAAATATTTTGGGAAAACAATTCCTGTTGCCCAACAAATTAAACGAAACGGGAATTTTTTCATCGGAAGTGTCAGGGAATTACTGAGGGAAGCAGATGGAATCTCCTCCGGAGTGCTGGAAGGGGATCAACACCCGGCAGAGCCGTGGGGGTGGGTGGGATCGGCAGGAGCGGGAACAGCGGGAGCTGGAGGAGTTGGGGGAGCTTGGGAAGAGTTTGAGCCCGGCTTGGTCTGGGATTTGGGCAGCTGGGGCAGATCCCAGGATGCTGTGGGGCTGTGGAGATGAGATGGGATTGGGATGGGACTGGGATGGGATTGGGGTGGGATTGGGATGGAACTGGGATGGGATTGGGATGGGACTGGGACGGGATTGGGATGGGACTGGGATGTTCTCCATCGTCAAAGGCATTTGGGAAGAGCTGGCGGGGGTTGTTCCCCAAACTGCAGGAATGTGCGGATCCAGAGCAACTCCTGGCTGTGGCTTTGCTGAGCTGGGAGGTGACGCCTTGGAGGGGCTGGAAGGGGCAGGATCGGAGCACTGGGATGCTCCCGTTTATCCCGGCAAATCCCAGCCTAAACCCATCCCCACCTTTGCTTTGTTTGCCTTTGGAAGCTCCTGGGTGGGCAGGGTCAGTTTAGGTGGGATTTGGGGAAGGAATTCCTGCCTGGGAGGGTGGGACGGAATTCCCAGAGCAGCTGGGGCTGCCCCTGGATCCCTGGCAGTGCCCAGGCCAGGCTGGACATTGGGGCTGGGAGCAGCCTGGGGCAGTGGGAGGTGTCCCTGCCAGGGCAGGGATGGCACTGTGGCCTTAAGGCCTTTTCCAACCCAAACCATTCCATGATTCCATGATTCTGTGAGGAAAATCCTCTTGGGAGAGGGCGGCAGATCCCTTCGCCAGAGTTAAATCTGGAATCCCTGAGATCCACAGAACCTCATCCAGTGTTCCCTGATTGTCCCCTTGTCCCCTGCCCGTGTCCTCCCAGCCCTCTCTGCAGCCCCTGGAGAAGCAGCTCCTGGCTGGGAATGGTTGGGATTCCCAGCTCCCGGGATTCTCCCGGAGCTGTCAGAAATTGAAATGCACAATGAAATAGTGGGGAAATCCTGCGGAATAGTGGGAAGCTGAGGAATGATTCATCCTCCTCCAGAAACTCCTGGGATGTGGAGGTGGCACTGCTGGCCACCAGCGTGGATCCAGATCCGGGAATGTTCCAGGTTTAGGGCAAATGGGGCCTCGTTAACAACTTCCTCGTCAATGCTGGGTCCCAGATGGAATCCCGGCTTTGTTGGGATGTGAGAGCAGCAGGAATCCCGAGGAGAGGAGGTGACAGCCTGCGGGGCTGATCTGATCCCATCAATTCCGCTCCTGAAGTCACTTTGGGACTTCTTCCCACTCCTTTGAGTGGAAAGGAGGGACTGACCTCGAGTTACTCCACGTGGATTCAGGATGTGGGAACCTCCCATCACCCGAGCTCTGATGTGTCCGAGCCCAAAAGGCTTTTCCAGCTTGGAGCAGCTGCCAAACCCAAAATTCCTTGGAATTTAGGACATTTTTGATGTCATTTCATGACCAACATTCCCAAGTGGCCTCGGGCTGTGTCAGGGATGGGACAGCAGAGGGGCATCCATGAATCCATGAATCCTCAGCACTGGAGACCTCAAGGAACGTGGGAAGGGCTCGGGTTGGGGACGGAGGAGCTGGTTTGGTTTGGCGATGTGGGAACGTCCCCAAAGTGTCCTGGGACTGAATTCCAGCGGGAAAAGGGAGGTCCCCTCCTGGTTTCTCTTCCTTGGAAGTTCAGCCCAGGCTGGAGCCGCTGGGATCAGGAGCCGGGATGCTCCTGGTGCCGATGGGAGGTGATTTGGGATGAGGCCCGGGAGTGGGCTGCTCCCAGCAAATCCTGCTGCTGGATTTCCTCCCTCAGATCCCAGGGATCCGATCATCCAGGTGGGAACATTCCAGCTGTTCTGGAGCTCCTTAACCTCCCCCTTCTCTTCCAGAGGAGACGACGTTCGAGGCCGGAGTCAAAGTGCAGATCCACAGCCAGTCCGAGCCTCCCTTTGTCCAGGAGCTGGGATTTGGGGTGGCCCCCGGATTCCAGACCTTTGTGGCCACCCAGGAGCAGAGGGTAAGTCCCAAATTCCTGTTCCAGCCCAGGATCCCTCCGGGGCTCCGTGGGAAAGATTCCTTCTCCATGATTGATGCCCCTTGGATGCATCCCCGTCGTTGACAGGTTTTTGATGCCTTGCTTCAAACTTCCTGGGATGGGGGCAGCTTTTCCGGGTTATTTCCCATGCGGTCCCGCAGTCCTGCATTCCCGCAGTTCCCCAAAGTCCCACAGTAATTCCAGCTCCAGGAGGAATTTCATCCCTGGTGACTTCCCTGCTTTGCTCTTCCGTGGTTGGAGTTGAGCCGCAGCAGCTCTGAGTGTTGGGTCCTGTCCAACCCGCTGGGGTTTTCCCAGGAAAACACATTCCAAGGGTAGAGAAAGAGGCAGGAGGAGAGAGTTTCCTGATGGAGAACAGTGGGAGTCTTCCAGATGACACCAAAATATCCATGGGATTTATGAGAAACTCTGCTGGGATACCTGGGAATCACCGGCTTCCCTGGAAACCAGCAGAGACACATCCACAGGGAGGGATGGATGGAGGGATGGAGGGATGGAGGGATGGATGAGGGGATTGACCCCAGATCCTCCTCAGGCACATGGAAAAAAGCCAGTGGAATAATTCTTCCCCCCAGCTGGACAGGGATGGATGGCCAGGGATGGGCAGGGATGGATGGGCAGGGATGGGCAGGGCAGGGATGGGAAGGGCAGGGATGGGAAGGGCAGGGATGGGAAGGGCCGGACAGGGCATTGTGTGGTGCCTGATGCTCAAAGATTTTGGGAACAGCTCCTGGAGCTGGCCCCACCTGGCAGCTCCAGCAGTGATGGAGAAGATTTGTCTTCCTTAAAAATCCCATCCTGGCGAAGATTTGGGAGCTGGAGCCTGCGGAGGGGATCTCCAGGACTTTGGGTTAAATTGGGGCAATTCCGGGGCTTTGCTGCAGCTGCTGGAAACCTTCCCCATCCCAGAGTTTCCATTGAAAACGGAGAATTCCAGTCGGGAGAACATCCCTCCCCAAAGCCCCACATGCCCCTTCCACATGGGAGGGGCTGAGGACAGAACAGATTTTGGGACTTTCAGCTCCAGGGTTTCCCTTTTTCCGTGGATTTTGTCAGAGTTTTGCTGCTGGGAGAGGGAAGGGCTCATTCCTGGGATTTTCTGACTGGTTTGAAATCCTCTGAGGGCTCCAAAGCCTTTTCCCAGGAGAGCTGGAGGGATCTCCGGCATTCAGCTCCCACCCCAATCCCTGTTCCCAGAAAGTCATTTTTAACCTAATTACAGCCATTAACAACCTCCTCTAATTAATTATCCCTCGGGGACCTTCTGGGCTTCCCCCACCTTCCCGATGTGCAGCTTTTATCCCAATCCCTGGTTCAGTCTGGCTTCCTCCAGCTAAAGCTCTCCATCTGTGCTGCTCCTTTAATAAACCAGAGCCAAAGGTGGAAAAGCTCCAGGAAAATCCACCAGGGACTGAGCCCAGGCAGTTATTGGGGTCCTGACCCCGGAGTTTTACACCCTGGGCCATAAAAGAAATGATCCTGCAGCCAGAAAAAAACAGGGATAAAGATAAAGGGGAGCTCGTTTCCCATCCCCCAGCTCAGAGCAGCCTCCAGGATTTAAAAGCTCTTTTTGCAGGGATAAAAAGTGTGGAGTCGGGAAGATTTGGGATGGGGGGAGCTGTGGATCCTCTGTGGGACAGAATTCGGGGTGTTGGGGGGTTCATTCCTGGCTCTGGAATTCCTGGAATTCCATTCCCTGTGACCCAGCTCAAAGCCCTCCCTCCCTTCCCCATCCCACTCTGGAAATCTGAGCATTCCCTGGGTTTTGCTGCCTGAATTCCTGCTTTTCCATAGGGGCACCTGCTCGGCCCCAGTGAGGATTCACATCTTGGGACCGGGGGATAAATCCTGGTTTTTCAGAGCTTCCCCAAATCCCCCTGTCCAGGCCAGCTCTGGCTCCATGGCTGGGATCTCATTAAATCTCCCTTCACAGGGAGCTCTCGGGCTGGAAAAACGGGAATTAATGGGAATTAAATCAGCTTTTCCTCCTCCTCCTGCAGTGGCTGAGCTCACGGGTCCTGCGGGGAGACCCTTTTGGGATGCATTTCCCACTTTGGGAGTTGATTCAGGAGTGACCTCGGAGGGACCTGGCAGGGCCGGGGTTGGAAATGCTGAGTCAGCAACAAAAACCCCTCCAAAAGCAATTCCAGCCAGAGATTTGTCCATGAAAAGTGGTGGAGAGGTCAAAGAGGCCAAGCTGCCCCTGGACTCATGGCCAAGGGAGATTTTCCTGGCTAAAAAAAGCGGGATTGTCCAGCCTGGAGGGGACACCGAGGGTGACTAGACTGTGATCTTCCAGGACCTGAAAGAACTGCAGGAAAAATGGAGAGGGAACATTTCCAAGGGCTGGAGGGACAGGGAATGGCTTCCCACTGCCAGAGGGCAGGGCTGGATGGGATCTTGGGAATTGGGAATTCCTGGCTGGGAGGGTGGGGAGGGGCTGGGCTGGAATTCCCAGAGCAGCTGGGGCTGCCCCTGGATCCCTGGCAGTGCCCAGGCCAGGCTGGGAGCACCCGGGACAGTGGGAGGTGTCCCAGGGGTTGGAGCTGGATGGGTTTAAGGTCCTGCCCAGCCCAAACCATTCCAGGATTCCATGAGATCTCAGACTGGAGCGATCCCTGAAGTTCCCCAAGGAAAGCAGGGGCAGCACCCGGTGGATGATTGGAATCAAAACAGGAGACTCCGGAGGGAGGAGGCTGGAAAATCCCCCTGGATGCCGCTCCGGGCCCAAGTGCAGAGGGAAAGGAGCTGGAATGGTTCCCATGGATCCGGGGGCCCGGAGCTGCTGCCGTGGGCTCTCCCCCCATTTCCCGTGGGATGACCCCCCACGGTCCCATCCCAGCCGTGGCTCCCATAGGGATGCTCAGGGATCTCCGGGAGCATTTCCATGGCAATTCCTGAGCGGATGGATGGGGTTTGTGTGCTCGTGGATGGGAGCTGGGCAGGAGCTGGCACAGGGGAGGATCCAGCACCTCCAGAGGGATCCCAAGGGAGGCCAGGACCCCCTGGAATTGGGAATTTCCTTTCAGCTCCCAGCGCTCCTGGATTTGGATGGATTCCCTTCCATTTTTCCCCTTTCCTGGCACTTTCAGGTGAGCCTGGTGTTGGGATCTGCCCCTCCAGACCTTGGGAAGCTGCGCTATCCCTGCGCTATTCCCCTTTTCCCTGACTGTGGCACCAAGGCTTGGACGGACACACCAAAATCCACATTTTTAAGGGCTAATCCCATGGAAAAAGAAATTCCTCCTTCCTTCCCCTTTTCTTGGCTGGTTTTTGCAGCATCCCAGCATCACCCAAACCTCTTCTGTCAGGAATGGGATCGGACTTCCCAGCAGAGCTGCACAGGGCATTCAGGGGGGATGGAAAACACCAGGAAAAGGGCAATTCCTGCCAGCTTGGCCACAAAGATTCCAGAGGCTGCAGTGAAGCCCCGGGTCCGAGCTGGAGCGATGCTGTGTGTGGAAGTTTTATGGGATAGAGAGCAGCAGGAGCTGCAGATCCAGAGTGGGATTTGAGAGGCAGGAAAATGGGATTGGGAGCTGGCAGTGATGACGTGGAAACCCCAATTCCCAGTCAGGGGGGAGCACTGGGATTTGGGAACTGGGAGGAATCAAAGAACATTTCCCATGTTCGAGGTGGCATTTTACACGGGCTGGAGGGACAGGACACAGGGAATGGATCCCAGTGCCAGAGGGCAGGGCTGGATGGGATATTGGGCAGGAATTGTTCCCTGGGAGGGTGGGCAGGCCCTGGCACAGGGTGCCCAGAGCAGCTGGGGCTGCCCCTGGATCCCTGGCAGTGCCCAGGCCAGGCTGGGAGCAGCCTGGGGCAGTGGGAGGTGTCCCAGGGGTTGGAGCTGGATGAGCTTTAATGTCCCTCCCAACCCAAACCATCCCATAATTCCATGGATTTGTGCTTCCCAACCCTTGCTCCGAGCATTTTCTCCCACCCACGGTCTGACCTCTCCTGGAAAAACGTTCACCCCCTGATTTCTCTGTTTCCCTCCATCCCACAAACTCTCCCCGTGGATTCCCTCCCGTTTATCCTGAAATTCTAGATTAATTCCAGCAGGAGATCCCATGAAACCAACCCCACAAAGCCTTCGTTGCACAGGAGCAGCTGGAACAGGAGGTGGAAGAAAACCTTGGATTCGTAGGGCAGGGGAGGGGTTTTGGTTGGAAAACAGAGTTGGGAAGGAATTGGGAACGGATGCAAAGGAAAAGGGGTTTGGAGGGAAGGGATGGGATGAGGCAGAGATCAGGAAGGGAGGTCGGGAAGAACCGTGGGATCCGAGGATGAGGGAATGGTTTGGGTTTCCAGCTCCCCCTGTGCCCTCTGGGAAAGAGGATTTTATAAAAAGGTGGGAAAGTGAGGACAGGGAAACCTCAGAGTCCAACCACCCCCAAACCGGGCACCTCCGCAGGGTTTGGGAATTGGGTCCAACAAATCCAGCCAGAACTGCCCGGGAGAATGGGGGGAAGGGCCTGGCTCCCTCTGGATGCGCCCAGGGAATGAGCGGAGGGAGAGGCAGAGGTTGTTGGAGCAGGGCAGTGGGAATCCCCATCCCGGGGGGATTTAACCGGGGTGGATGCGACCTTTGGGGTCGTGGGGCAGTGGTGCCAGGGAACAGCCGGACTCGATCTCAGAGGGCTTTTCCAACCTTTATAATTCCCTCATTCCATGTCATTGGGAATTTGAGGCTGAGTTTGCACCGGAGCCACCGGCCCGGCTCATCCAGGGGGAGCAGGAGTGGGAGCAAAGCTGGGATGAGGCTCCGGAGGGGCTCCCTGGACTCCTCATGGATCTCCAGGAGGTTTCAGTGCTGCCGTTCCTGCTGGATTTGCAAAGCAGGATCCTGGAGCTCCCAAATCCCACGTTTCCCTGGGCACTCGTGAGCTCTGTAACAGCCCCGAGTTCTGCTCTGGGGGAGCTCCCTGGGGCTGGAAGGGTTAAATTCATCCCTTAAAACCAATTCCTCAGGAAGGGAGCACATGGGAAGGAACAGCCGGGATGGGAAAGGGGCTAGATGTGGGAGCAGACAATTCTGTTAACTGGACACTGTTAACCAGGAGCTGGGATCAGCCAGCCGTGGCTGCTCGGGGTTTCCAGCATTCCACAAGGGCTGGAGCTGCCTGGGATGGGAATTCCATGGATTTGCTGCTGTTTGGGTTCTCATCAAGGAACAGAGGGCTCTGGGATGGGAATTCCATGGATTTGCTGCTGTTTGGGTTCTCGTCAAGGAACAGAGGGTTCTGGGATGGGAATTCCATGGATTTGCTGCTGTTTAGGGTCTCGTTAAGGAACAGAGGGTTCTGGGATGGGAATTCCATGGATTTGCTGCTGTTTAGGGTCTTGTTAAGGAACGGAGGGTTCCGGTTGTGGTTTCATTGGGAACAAAGAAAACCCAGCCCGGGTGGGGTTGAGATGTTCAGGGAGGGGTTGGATCCTTCCTTGGGATTGCTGGAGCTTGGTGGCATCAGCCACGTGTGGGGGAGGCAGGAATCGGTGCCGGATCCATCCCAGAGCCAGAGGGACATGGGGCAGGAACAGGTTCTGGCACTGCCCAGGCTCCCCAGGGAATGGGGACATTCCCGAGGGTGCCAGAGCTCCGGGAGCATTTGGGCACCGCTGCCAGGGATGCCCAGGGTGGGGTTGTCGGGATCCTGGGCAGAGCCGGGGTGGGACTCCATCCTTGCAGGATCCTCCCAGCTCAGGATATTCCAGGAGTTTATGAAGCTGTCCCGGGATGTGCCAGGATCATCCCCAGCACATTTCCCTGGCTGAGAAGATGGAACAGCGTAAAAGTGTGAAAACAAACCAGTGGGAGGCACCAAGTCAGAATTACAATTTAATGGGGAAATTAAAGAAAAGGATAAATTAAAATAAACCACTGGTTCAAACTGACAGAGTCAAGATACAACCTGAGTCCCTGTTAGGCAGGGTGGTGGTAGCAGTCTGGTAGAATGGTGGCTGCAGTCCTCTGAAGCAGTGATCCTGTAGAAAAAAGGGTCTGCTCTTCCTCAGAAGGTCCAGTGGTGGCTGTGTAGCTCCTGTCCTCTGGAAATCCAGTGGAAAGGCGTTCTCTCTGGTGTTCAGCCTCAGCTTATATCCATGATGGGATGCTTGGTTCCTCCCTCTGGGTGGAGCATCTCACAATGGGGTAACGAGTCATGAGGCAAAGTGTTGATTAGGCTCAATAACAGAAGATAGTCCGGAGGGAGTTATCTCTGAGTCATGCGGCAGGACAATGATGGGCCATTAACAGCAAGATAGTCTGGGGGGAGGAGGCAAGGAAACACTGCCCCACCTGATTTCAACACCTCATGAGGATGGGAATAGAATACACTGCAACCCAGGACACACAGCGGGGAAATCAGGGATAGCACTTCCCATTAATGTAGGGAATGACCTCTGTGGCTGCAGGCCGATGCTGGCAGCTCCCGGCAGGGTCTGGAAAGGCAGGAATGTGGAAAAGGCTGTGGCAGAGCCGATCCTGCCCCGCCCCTGGCATCTCTTCCCTCCGGGTTTTCCAAGCTCATCCCCTCTTCTCTGGGCGTTTGGAGCAAGCAGGATCCATCCAGCTTCCAAGGAGTCACATTGATTTTCTTTCCTTCCCCTTTTAGCACCTGCCAGCTGGGAAGTGATCCCGGTAATCCCAGAGAAAGCCGGGATCAGGAGGGTTGGGAAAGCGTTTAATTCATTAATTAATAATTAACGACTGCAAAAGGGCCAGGCCGGGAGTTTGTCGCCCTCAATTAGAGGCTGGATTTGGATTTCTCCGAGCAGGAGTGGGAGGAGGAGCCCTTGGGAAGCTGCCAGGGAGCAGAATTCCTGCGGGATCCGAGGGCAGGGATGTTCCTGCTGCCTTTTTCTGCTTTTCCTGCTGCTTTGCTGGGGTTTGTTCCCGCCCTGGGGGGCAGCTCCACATCCGGGGGTCCCTCCCGCCGACCCCAAACTGGGATCATCTGGGAGAAAGGACAGGGATCCCCTCAGGATTCCCCTAGGAGGAGGATCTGGAGGGGCTGCAGGCACAGGGATCAAACCCAACTCAGCCTCTCCCGTTAATTCTTTCCATGGCTGAGGGCTGGGATTGCTCCATCCATCCCGCTCCTGGCTCCTCGGGGTGCCTCTCCCGTATTCCAGCAGCTCCAGTGCCACGGAGAGCAGGAATTCAGGTGTCTGAACTGAGCTCAGCAGTTCCATGGGATCAAGGCTCTGGATGGAGAGGCTTTTCCCAAGGTTTCAGTCCCAGTTTGTCTCAGGAAGGGATTCCCGGGAGCTCTCAGGGATGGATTCCCTTGGATTAACCCCAGGGATTCTCGTGCCGAGTTGGGAGCAGCCGCTGGGAGAGCACTCCACAAATTTCCAGGGAATGGGAGAAGATTTTCCTGCTTGGGGAGGGTTTGGTGGAGCTTTTCCCGTTTGTAAAGTGGAGTCCAGGCAGAAATTCCCGCTGCTCCTTCCACAGCTGCTCCCACACCAAGACCTTCAGTGTCACCCGGGAGGGCCAGCCCCGTGGCACCGGGATAACGCCTCAGGGACAGCTTGTCCCGAGTCAATTATCCCAGGGATCGGGGAGCTCCTGGGAGGGGGGGGGATGCCCTGAGGGGTTGCAGCGGCTGCCCCTGACAGAGGACCTCCCGTGATGTCCTGCAACAGCCCCTGTCCTGCCCCGTCCCTGCCCTGTCCCTGTCCCTGTCCCTGTCCTGTCCCTGTCCCACCCCTGTCCCCAGCTGGTGTCCCTGTCCCCAGCTGACTCTCCTGTCCCATCCCTGTCCCCAGCTGACGTACCTGCCCCCGCCGTGGGGCGAGTGCCGCTCCCCGGAGCTGGGGCTGGCCTTTTTCCCGGTGTACAGCGTCACGGCCTGCAGGATCGACTGCGAGACTCGGTACATCGTGGAGAACTGCAACTGCAGGATGGTGCACATGCCAGGTGGGGATGGCACAGTGGGGACACCTGGGGACGGCTGGGGCTGGGCTGGAGGCGCGGGGGGCCTGAGGGAAGCAGGGTGCTCCCGGTGATTGGGACAGGCTGGACCCGAGGCAGCAGCGCCCTGGGGCCGGCAGGGCCATCCCTTTGCTGGGGACAGCAGGGACAGCGGAGGGGAGGGAGGGAGGGAGGGATTGTCCCTGCTCTGGGCTGGGGCGGCCTCTCCTCAAGTGCTGGGGCAGTTTTGGGCACCGCAAAATCAAAGAGACATCAAAGAACCAGAGAGGGTCCAAAGGAGGGACACGAGGATGGGGAGCAGCTGAGGGCACTTGGAATGTCCAGAGGAGGCTGAGGGGAGACCTCAGTGAGCTCCTCAATGTCCACAGGAGGGGACAGGAGGGGCAGCTCCGATCTCTGCTCCCTGGGACAGGGACAGCACCCAGGGAGCAGCTGGAGCTGTTCCAGGGGGGTTTGGGATGGAGATCAGGAAAGGCTCTTCCCCCAGAGGGTGCTGGCACTGCCCAGGCTCCCCAGGGAATGGTCCCGGCCCCGAGGCTGCCAGAGCTGCAGGAGCGCTGGGACAGCGCTGCCAGGGGTGCCCAGGGTGGGGTTGTTGGGGTGTCTGGGCAGGGCCAGGCTGGGACTGGCTGATCCCGGGGGTCCCTTCCAGCCCAGGATATTCCAGGATTCCCTGTGAAATAGGGACAAGCCATGGAAGAGAGTCCTGGGCCCTCCAGAATCATCAAATCCCACCTCTTTTAGCCCCGGTGCCACCCCGGGTGCTGTTCCCAGCAGCTCCCACGGGAACAGGCCCCTGTGGCAGGCAGAGGTGGGGACAGCGGGGGCACCCGGCTGCGGGGAGGTCCCTGGGTCCCCGTGGAGAGCCCGGTGTCCCCCTGTGATGGCTTTGTCCTGTCCCTGCAGGGGACGCTCCCTTCTGCACCCCGGAGCAGTACAAGGAATGCGCAGAGCCCGCGCTCAGTGAGTACCGGAGGATCCCTGGATCCAGGGGAATTCCAGGGGATCTGCAGCCTGGAGAGGGGCTGGGATTAGACCCTGGGTGCTGGGAAGTGCTGGATGTACCCTGGGGTGAAGTTTCTGCTGGTTCTCCATCAGGCACAGAAACCCTCGGGATCAGCGGAGCCCCGGGAGCCCCTCTGGGGCTGGGGTTGGGTTTGGGATTGGGATGGAGGGACCATTCCAGGTCTGGATTTAGGACACTCAGTCATGAGTTCCCCAAGCTGCTGTTCGTAGCAGAGGGTGGCCTCCAGCAAGAGGCCTGTCCAGGGTGGTGAGAACTGGGATGAACTGGGAGAGGAACGGCCAGGAGTGGCCCCCTGGCGCCTTTCTGGGAGGGAAAATCTCTGCTCCCGCCCTGCTCCATGTCCCTGATCCATGAGCTCTATCCCTGGTCCCTTATCCGTGGGATTCCACCCTTCTCCGTGTCCCTGCTCCATGGGATCCCTCCCTGATCCATGGGATCCCTCCCTGCCCCGTGTCCCTGCTCCATGGGATCCCTCCCTGATCCCTGGGATTTCACCTTGCCCCGTGTCCCTGTCCCGTGTCCCTGTCCCGTGTCCCCGCTCCGTGAGCTCCATGGCTGCCCCCCGCAGGTCTCCTGGCGGAGAAGGACAGCAGTTACTGCATCTGCAGGACCCCCTGTAACCTCACCAGGTACAACAAGGAGCTCTCCATGGTCAAGATCCCCAGCAAGACCTCGGCCAAGTACCTGGAGAAGAAGTTCAACAAGTCAGAAAAATACATCTCGTGAGTGGGGGAGGAGCTGAATTCCTTTGGGTTTTGGGGGGAATGTCTGGGAAACGCCGGGTCCTGGCTGATCCATCCCCAGCACAGGGAGGTCCTCCAGGGAAGAGCAGAGTGAACACCTGGAAGAGATGAGGCTGTTTCCTTCTCAGCAGAACAACCTGAGTCCCTTCCCAAGGATTGGCCTCATGGGAATCCTCCATTCCCACCAAAAAAGTGCAGAAATTCCCAGATTTGCTGGTCCTGCTGGAGATTTGTGTCTCTGGACTGTGGTCCTCAGGCAGCCACAGCCGTGGAGCTCTCCTGGCCCTGGGCATGTGGTTGCCACGTGTGGGAAGGGAGAGCTGCTCCAGATCCTTTGGATTCTGCTTCATGGAATCGCGGAATCATGGAATGGTTTGGGTTGGGAGGGACCTCAAAGCCCCTCCAGTGCCACCCCTGCCCTGGCAGGGACACCTCCCACTGCCCCAGGCTGCTCCCAGCCCCAATGTCCAGCCTGGCCTTGGACACTGCCAGGGATCCAGGGGCAGCCCCAGCTGCTCTGGGCACCCTGTGCCAGGGCCTGCCCACCCTCCCAGGCGGGAATCACCATCCAAGAGAAGAATTCCCATCCAAGTTAGATCCAAGATCCTGAGGAATCCTGAGGAAACCTTTTCCAGCTGCTCCAAAGGCTCCCAGAGCCCTCAGGGTGCCCTGAGCTCCTGCTCTGCACCAGCTCCAGGTTCTGTGGGTTCTGAGGACCCCAGGGAGAGGAACGATCCAGACAAAGAGGGGAATAAAGCCCCAAAATCCCGTTTTTCCCTTATCCCGAAGGATTGAGGCACCAGTGGCTCCTGGGCTGACACTTTTCCCGTTCCCACAGAGAGAACATTCTCGTGCTGGACATTTTTTTTGAAGCACTCAACTACGAGACCATTGAGCAGAAGAAAGCCTATGAAGTGGCAGCCTTACTTGGTGAGGGGGCACTGGGACCAGTTTGGGGTCTCTACTGGTCTGGGAGGGGTCCACAGCCTTGAAACCCCCAGCAAGGCCCCGTCTGCACTTCCCTCACCCCACCACGGCATCCCAGGAATGTCCCCATGGATACTCCGTGTGTTTGTGGAAGGTTCTGGAGCTGCTCCATCCCTGCCTGCTCCCAGCACCCCAATTTTTGGGGATTTTGGGGCTGGGTGGGTGCTGGGTGCTCTCTGTGGTGCAGGGTGCGGGGGACATCCCAAAACCATCTCCCATCACCTCGTCCCTGCTCCAAATCCGTCCTTTCCAACCGGGCCTGAGCTCTTGGCCTTTGGAAGCCTCATGGAGGAGCCGCAGGAGACCCATGGAAGGTGCTGCTCCATCCCTGCCTGCTCGCGGCACCCCAGTTTTGGGGGTTCTGCTCCCTGTGGTGCCCCCTGGGCAGTGTGGGGGGGAGGACATCCCAAAACCATCTCCCATCACCCCATCCCTGCTCCAAATCCAGCCAGGCCTGAGCTCTTGGCCTTTGGAAGCCTCATGGAGGAGCCACAGGAGACCCAGAACTGCTCAACCCCGAAGCAGCTCCAGCTTTGGGGTCCCAGCTGCAGATTTGGGGTTGGCCCCGCTGGGTTTGGGGTGGGCGTGAGTCCCCGCCAGCCCTGCAGCCTCCCTGAGCCGCCCCAAATCCCTGGATACCTCTGGAATGCTGGGAGTGCTCAGCACCTTGGGAAGCTGGAGCTGGGTCACCCCTGGGGCTGGAGGTGTCCCCGTGTCACCCCACGTGGGTGGCCCTGCCAAATGCCCCCTCAGGAGCCCTTCTGCACCTCCTGGGGCTTTTCCAGGAATTCCGAGGAGGAAGAGGAGGCTGCTGGAGCCTCTCTGACCCAAACCCCATTTGCCCCTCGTAGGACCCTCATTCCCAAGGCTCTGGAGCTTCGGGAAGAGCCTCATCCCAGAATCTTTTGCCCAGGCTCAAAGCCTCCAGGTGATTCCGTGTGGTGTAAATCCAGCACATCCCTGGGATCATTCCAGGTTCTCACTTTGCTCCCAAACTTTTTCCCTTTCCTCTCTCCGTGTCTCATGGACACCCCTGGAAAAGGCCCCTTCCCCACCCCACCCCCCCCAGGGGGGCCTTGGTCTGGGGGGTCAATCCAAGGCTGTTTTCCAGCAAAATCCATGCGATTTGCCTTCCCTGAGCACCACATCCCAGTTACCTTCCCAGCAGATTCCTGGGAATCTCCTCTCCTCAGGTTCCACCCCAGGACACTCAAGCAGAAGCCAGGAGATGCTTCCCAAAAACCCCAGCGCATCTCCCTTCCCGCTGTTCCCAGACCGGGGTTTTCCTTGGCTCCAGGCACGTTCATCCCTCCCAGCACCTTCCCCACACTGGGAACTGGCATTCCTGGGACGAGCCTGGAGCGCTCGGGGCTCGTCAGCAGCAAAACCATTTCTGTGGCCAAGCCGATTCCCGGGATGCCGCCGGTGCCGTTGGAGACGCTGCTGCTCCGGGGGGAGTTTTTCCCAGTTTTTTTGGGATGGCAGCTGCCGGCGGTGCCCGGGAGCCCTGACGGCGCTGTCCCCTGCAGGTGACATCGGTGGCCAGATGGGGCTGTTCATCGGGGCCAGCATCCTCACCATCCTCGAGCTCTTCGATTACCTGTACGAGGTAAGGCCTGCCCCGCCTCAGCGCGGGATGTCCCATCCTGGAGCCCCTTATCCTGGGATTTCCCGTCCTGGAGCCCCTCATTCCGGGATTTCCCATCCTGGAGCCCTCATCCCAGGATTTCCCACTCCTGGAGCCCCTCATTCCGGGATTTCCCATCCTGGAGCCCTCATCCCAGGATTTCCCACTCCTGGAGCCCCTTATCCCGAGTTTTCCCATCCTGGAGCCCCTTATCCCGGGATTTCCCATCCTGGAGCCCTCATCCCAGGATTTCCCATCCTGGAGCCCCTTATCCCGGGATTTCCCATCCGGGAGCCCCTCATCCCCAGATTTCCCATCCGGGAGCCCCTTATCCCAGGATTTCCCATCCTGGAGCCCCTCAGTCCTGCTTTTGCCACTCCTGATGCCCCCTCATCCCTGGATTTCCCCCTCATCCCTGGATTTCCCCCTCATCCCTGGATTTC
>NW_024581389.1:0-12784 GCF_017639235.1 Corvus kubaryi
AGCCTGGCCCTGCACAGACACCCCAACAACCCCACCCTGGGCACCCCTGGCAGCGCTGTCCCAGCGCTCCTGCAGCTCTGGCAGCCTCGGGGCCGGGACCATTCCCTGGGGAGCCTGGGCAGTGCCAGCACCCTCTGGGGGAAGAGCCTTTCCTGATCTCCATCCCAAACCCCCCTGGAACAGCTCCAGCCACTCCCTGCTCCAAGCCCCATCCAGCCGGAGTTTTTCCTCCCTGTGAGGGGTATTTTCCATCTGTTTTGCATCCCAGCATCCCAAATTCCTGATTCATCCCCTCAGAGCACTCGAGGAGCAGAGAACAGCCAGAGCTGCCCCAGGAGCGGCCTCATCCCAGGGGTTAATCCAGAAATGCATCCGGAGCGTCTGATCCAGGATCCAACGGCATCCAAGTGGAAATGCTGGGAGTGGGGAAGGCAGAGAACAGAAATCCTCGCTCACTGCTCTCGCCACCAAGGAATTCCACTGGGAATACAAGTGGCAAACTTGCCTGGAGTCACATTCCTGGGATTAGCATGAGAGAGAGAGGAAATGAAGGGGCTGTGCCGAGTTTTCCCTGCTCCAGAGCCTTGGGAGGTGCAGGTGGAGCCTCCAGGTCTCCATCTCCCACAGGCTTTGCCACCCAAAGGTTGGGGGGTTTCTCCCACATCCCTGCTGCCCCTCCCTCCCAGGCCCTTGCCAGCTGCTGTCCTTGGAATCTTGGAAACGTGGAATGGTTTGGGTGGGAAGGGACCTCAGAGCCCCTCCGGTGCCAGCCCTGCCCTGGCAGGGACACCTCCCACTGTCCCAGGCTGCTCCCAGCCCCAATGTCCAGCCTGGCCTGGGCACTGCCAGGGATCCAGGGGCAGCCCCAGCTGCTCTGGGAAGCTGTTCCAAGGTTGCCAAAAGATGCCCTTGAGCTTGGGAAAAGGATTTGGGATCAGTCACTGTGGATCAGGACGGTGCTGAGTGCCTGGGAAGGGAGGAACTGCCCAGGAAGTGCCTGAGAGGGACGGTCCCAGCAGCTCCTGTGGGATCTGGGGTGTCAGGAGCCGATTCCTCCTCTCCGGGGGGATCCCTGAGCTCCAGCTCAGGTCCCTGTTCCTGCTGTGTCCCCTTGGGATCAGTGCCGAGGGGTGGGACCCGGAGTGGTGGATGGAGAGTTGGGAGGAGCCCCCACACCCAGGCCCTGCCCGCTGAGCTGTCCCCCTGAAATGTCACTGTCACCCCCCAGCCCCAGCTGGGAGCATCAGCAAATCCCAGTCCCAGCCCTGCACTGCTGGAGCAGGATTTGGGATGGCTCCGTGAACTCCCTGCTGGATTTTAGCTTGGCAGGCCCAGCCCAGGGGCTTTGTGTGGCCGGATTTACCTGATAATGTCAGGTTTTGGTCAATCCAGGCAGAATTAAACTCACCCCACCCCATCCCGGAGCCCCCATCCCATCCCCAGGATCCCATCCCATGGATCCCATCCCATCCCCATCCCATCCCATCCCATGGATCCCATCCCATGGATCCCATCCCACCCCATCCCATCCCTGAGCCCTTCTCCTGGGGCTGGCTGGGATGAGGCGCTGGGAGCCCCAGGAGTGCCAGGTGGCACCTCCAGCCGTGCCTGCCCTCACTGCACACCCGCACCCCATTTCTGCTCCTCAGCCCAAATCCTGAGGGAGGGACCCCCCAGGCCGGGCCACTGGAAAAGCCCTCCTGGAACACAGAATTTCCACAGTAGAAGTGAGCTTTGGCAATGGAATTCCAGCCGCTGCCAACGGAGGATGTTTGGATTCAGCTTTCCCACTAAAAATGTCATTTATCCGCCTGGAGTGGCTCGGGGGGAAGGGCCGGACTGACAGCTCCCCTCCCCAGCAGCTGCTGCAGGGAGAGCAGAGGCAGCTCTGCAGCTCGCAGGTGGTTCAGAGCCCCATTCCCCACTTCCAGAGCACAAAGTTCCAGCTGAAGGACCGAATTTATCAGTTTTATTTCATTTAAATGAACTCGGTGACTGCTCAGGAAGGAAAAAAGGGGAAATTTCAAAATGGAAACCAAACAGAGCAATATTATCAAAATGTGGGGGTGGGGTTGGTGGGAGCTGGGCTCAGCTGCCTCCTGAGCTGGGTTTTGGGCTCAGTTTCATCTAAAATAGCTCAGCTTGGATGAACTTTAGCAAATAGCAGCAGCCTGGGGATGCCACAGGTCAAAATTCAGGTGAAAAACTCCCCCTGGCCCAGAGCTTCAGCTGTGCCTGAGCTCCCCTGGCCCTCCCTGTCCTGCCAGGGGTGTCCCAGGGCCACCTGCCCACACCCTGACACCCAAATCCCTCCTTTGGCTCGGGAGATTTATGTTTATTAAGAACAATTATTAATTATTATATGATTTCATTCTGTTCCAAGGACTGACCCTCAGGAGTTTGCTGCTGCCAGGGTCCTGTGCTGGATCCCTGCCCTCCCCTGTCCAGAGAAAATCCAGGAGGCAGCTGAAGTTTCCAAGGAGTTTAAGGTTTTAGAGGAATTTAAACCTTAAAGCGAGTCCTGAGCTGTTGTTGCTCTCTCTCGCAGCTCCCAGTGAATTACCCAGTAACTCCTCAGGGCACTTCCTCCCACTCCAGCTCCCATCCCCATTCCTGCACCCCGAGGTGCTGCCCCGGAGTTTTCCCGGTGCCGGCCACCCCCGGAGAGCCCAGAGCCCGCTGTGCTGGCGTTTGGGAGCAGTTCCTGCTCTGTGAACAACCCCTGCTCAGCCCGGCCTGGCCTCCTTGTGCAGCCCAGGAGCAGAGAATGGGGAGGAAATCCTGATTTTAATGAGGCCCAGAAACGCTGAATTGGAGCACTGAGCACTGAATTAAACCCATCTGGGTGCAGCGCAGGGGCTGCAGCTGCTCTGCCGCTGCCTTTTCTCCGCGAAGTTTCGCTGTGCCCGCACGGCCTGGCTGCAGCCCCTCGCCCTCTGCCCTGGAGCCCAGAACATCCTCAGGTGACTGGGGCTGGAAAGAACCGGAGCTGCCCTAAAAGCCCAGCTCATGCTGGTAAAAGATGGGTTTGGAGAGAAACTCCTCTGTGGGAGCCTCCCCACTGCTCCGTTTTGACCCAAACTGGTTTTGGTGGCTGGGCCAGGCCAGCTCTGGGCACACCAAGGCCGGGCAGCTCCGTGTGTTGATGGCCACGGCTGCTTTTCCTGCCTGAGGGCCTTTCCCAGAGCCAAGGAAACTTCATCCCTGCAGGAATTGCCAGGTGCTAACCCAGGGAACAGCTGGAGCTGTTCCAGGGGGTTTGGGATGGAGATCAGGGAAAGGCTCTTCCCCCAGAGGGTGCTGGCACTGCCCAGGCTCCCCAGGGAATGGTCCCGGCCCCGAGGCTGCCAGAGCTGCAGGAGCGCTGGGACAGCGCTGCCAGGGATGCCCAGGGTGGGGTTGTTGGGGGGTCTGTGCAGGGCCAGGCTGGGACTGGCTGATCCTGGGGGTCCTTTTCCACTCAGGATATTCCAGGATTCCATGACCCCCAGCCGGACCCCGCCTGCCCCGTGGGCTGGGATGCTCTGCCTCCCCCCCCAGCTCCTGCTCTCTGCTGGGCCCTGGAGAAGCTGATCCCAAACAAATCTGGGAACACAGGTGGCACCTGAGAGCCCAGTGAGCCCAGTCCGGGCTCTGCCTGTCCCACAGCCTGGGGGACACAGCCCCTTGTGCCACTCCTGC
Organism: Corvus kubaryi; assembly: GCF_017639235.1. NCBI lineage: Eukaryota > Metazoa > Chordata > Aves > Passeriformes > Corvidae > Corvus > Corvus kubaryi. The sequence continues at coordinate 3,682 of NW_024581389.1, forward strand.
CCAGGTCCTGGTTCGTGGTGACTTCTCCAGGGAGCCCAAACCGCTCTGGGGTTCCAATTCCTGCAGCCAGGGAGAGGCTGCTCAGCTCCCCCTTCCCTTCCCTTCCCTTCCCTTCCCGCAAGGAAAGGCTGAGAGAGTTGGGATTGTTCTGCCTGGAGAAGAGACCGGGGGTGATCTCATTGTGACCTTCCAGGACCTGACGAGAACCTACAGGAAAGATGGGAGAGGGACTGGGGACAAGGCATGGAGGGACAGGACACAAGGAATGGCTTCCCAGTGCCAGAGGGCAGGGCTGGGTGGGATATTGGGAATTGGCAATTCCTGGCTGGGAGGGTGGGAAGGGGCTGGGCTGGAATTCCCAGAGCAGCTGGGGCTGCCCCTGGATCCCTGGCAGGACATTGGGGCTGGGAGCAGCCTGGGACAGTGGGAGGTGTCCCTGCCAGGGCAGGGGTGGGATGAGAGAGGTTTTAAACATCCCTTCCAACCCAGCCTGTTCTGGGAGTCTGGGATGAGGAGGAAGGTGAAAAATGCTCACCCCGCGAGCAGGGAAACGCTGCTGCCTCTGGGAGTGACCCCAAAGCCTCGGGTGCTCCCTGCTCCTGCACCCCTGACCCCGGGCACTGCTGGGGGTGGCTCTTAATTTAGCCCTAATTTCAACCTCCAAGGCTCAGCCCCTTTTCCAGGGAGCTCCGGCTGCTCCAGGCAGGGAGGGAATCCCACAGAGCCTTTCCGAGGGCTCCAATCCCTGCCCCCCCTCCCCACCGACCCCAGGGCCAAAGCAGCTCCGGCTCTGCCAGTGTCACCCTGTCCGGGAGGGGCTTTATCAGCCCGGAGCGCTCAGCAATCGCTCCCAGATGGTGAAATATTCCGGAATTTGATCTTGCCCCTGGATGTCCCCGTGCCAGAGCAGCCCCTTCTCCCTCGGTGCGCTGGGAACTCCTGATGCAGCCCCGCTCCTCGGCAGGGATGCCCCGGGAAGCGGCCTGAACGCGGATGGAGCAGGCTCGGGTAGGAGCCGTGCCTGGGGACGCTCGCAGCTCTTTGTTCAGGATGTTTGAGCTGCAGGGAACGGCGGCTCGTGGTTATTTCTGAGCCGTGTCACACCTGCCGCGGGTGCTGAGGGGCTCTATCCAAACACGGGGAGCGTCGGGCAAAGCAGAGCGGCTGGAAGCGACGGGAATCTGGGACTTCGATCCTTCAAAGCAGCTCTCGAAAGCATCCGAGGGCATCCCCCAGCTCTGATCGGCTGTGTGAGGAGCGGCTCGGGGGGAGATTCCCCGATCCCGGGAGCCTCCCAAGGGCTGAGCCCAAATTCCAGCCCCTCCTCCCCCAGAGCTCTTGGGTCTGCTCTGTGGATGGGCTGGAAAAGCCCCGGGATTCCCCCAAATGCTCCGTGCGGGTAAGGCAAGGTGGAATTAGGAATTCCCCTCCTGGGGAATCGAGAGATCAGTGATGGGGAGCCCGGCCCACGCAGGGCCCTCAGCAATCCCTGCAGAGCCGGGGCCAGGCATCCCGAGAATCTGGGAATCCTGGAATGGTTTGGGCAGGAAGGGACCTTAAAGCTCATCCCATCCCAGCCCTGCCCTGGCAGGGACACCTCCCACTGTCCCAGGCTGCTCCCAGCCCCAATGTCCAGCCTGGCCTGGGCACTGCCAGGGATCCAGGGGCAGCCCCAGCTGCTCTGGGAATTCCATCCCAGCCCCTCCCCACCCTCCCAGCCAGGAATTCCTTCCCAGATCCCAACAGCTGCAGCCTGTGGCACACAAACACACAGCGGGATCGCTCCCAGGTGTCCCCAAGGCCCGGAGCAGCGCAGGGCCCTTCCCCAGGTGACCCAAACCCACTCCAGCTGGGAGCGGGTGAGGCAGGAGCTGCATTCCCAGCACGGGAAGTGATTCCAGCCCCAGAGCTGCACAAGCCCTCGTGGAGAACAATTCCAGCTGTCCCAGGAAAAGCTTCCCATGCCCCATTCCCCTCAGCTTGGCTCCAAGAGCAGCATCTGGAATTCTTCCTCCCATGTCCCAGGTCAGCATCAGGTGATCCCAGTTATCTCCCAGGAGCACCACGTGACTGCATCCGGAAAAGCAGAGGGAAATAAATGGGAATTCCCGATTATTTGTGCTGGGCAATGACCCTGGGAACAGCTCCGGGGGGGGAGCGGTGCACAAGGGGATGGGAATGAGGACAGGAACCCCATTGTCATGGAAAACACCCCAGCGAGGAAGGGACTGAGGGATTTTTCGTGTCCCTGTGGAAATGTCTCATCCCAGTCCCTTCCCCTCCATCCCAGAGCTGTGACAAACCCACGGTGTCCCCACTTCCAGGGATAAATGGGAAGGCAGGAGATGCTGCACGGAAACCGAGGGGGAGCCCCAGGGAAAATAAACGCTCCTGCTTCGTGTGGGAGGATTGAGGGGGAGCTTTGGGGCTGATCCCTGACCTGGCAGATTCCCAGCTCTGATTCCCGCTTATCTGGAGTCTCCTGACTCCCATCAGCTCCTGGCACCGGGGAATTGATGGTGGTAAAGGGAAGAAGGAAGATGGGAACGTGTTCATTCCCAGATTTTACAGCTGGCACCTGGGCACGGGAACAAATCCTTCCTTGTTCCCAAAATTAAGGACTAAATTTAAAAAAAAAATGGAGAAGTTGCTAAAATCCTCAAATTCCTGCAGGAGGGAGCTGCCCAAGAGGACGGAGCAGGGATCAGGAAGGGTTTGATGGGAGTGTTTCCAGTCAAGCTTTCCCAATTCTCCAGGGAGCTTTTACATCTCCAGGGAAATTGTTTTAAAATATCAACTCCAGAGAGGAAATAGCCCTGGGAAGGGAAAAAACTCGGAGAAAATCGTGGAGAATCATCCAGCCCATTACCCACGGCTCAGGGAGGCTCCATGTGCTCATCCAGCCACATCCAAGGCTGCAAAAGGAGGAGAGAGGGGAATTCTGAATAGAAATGTATCCGGTATTTTGGGGGAGATACAGAGAGGAAACAAAAAAGACCAGGAATGTCGTCCTTGTGCCTTTTACACCTGGAGCAAACCCCTTTTCCTCAGAGGGGGAAGAGAATGGATTCAAACATTCCCAGAAACACTGGGGATATTCCTTCAGGGAATGTCTCTTCAGGAAAATAAATCCTGACAAGATCCTCGCACCAAGGCAGAGCCGGTCCTGGAAGGGGGAACCTTTTCCTGCTGCGGTTTCATCCCTCCAGGGCTTTTCCATCCAGGAGCTCCCTTCCTTTTGCCTTCCCATGGGATTCCATGAAAGAAAAAAGCAGGGATTTTGAATAATAAAACAATTCCTTGTCAGCCACCGGAGGAGCCAGAGGCTGGAGAACACAGGGAGGCATTAAAGGAGAGGGTAAAAAAAGGCGGATTTGGATGGGATATTGGGAAGGAATTCTCTCCTGGGAGAGTGGGAAGGGTTATCCCATGGCTGCCCCTGGATCCCTGGCAGTGCCCAGGCCAGGCTGGACATTGGGGCTGGGAGCAGCCTGGGACAGTGGGAGGTGTCCCTGCCAGGGCAGGGGTGGCACTGGAGGGGCTTTGAGGTCCCTTCCCACCCAAACCATTCCATGATTCCATGAAAAAGTCCTGAAGGCTGGAATGGGAGAGGGAACAGCTTCCAGGGGCTGGATCCTGGCAGGAGAGAGGCCAGGACTGACCTGAGCCAGTCCTGGATCTTGTCTCAGCCTGGGCCTGGAATCCTGCTGCTGTATCCAGGGAAACTGAGGCACTCTGAGGGCTCCTTTCCCATCTTTTCCCAATGTCCTGTCCCTGTGTCCCAGGGTCAGAATCCAGGGACTGAGCAGAGCCCTGGGAGCCCAGGGGGCTGGGGGTGATCCTGGATGAGCTGGGAATGGGAATCTCCTGCTGCTCCTCCAGGTGCCAGCCAGGATCACCGGGGCTGGAAAAGACGTCCAAGGTCACCGAGTCCAGCCTTGGACCAACTCTCAGCATTCCCACTAAAAACTCACCCCTGGTTTTAACCTTGGCCCCCAGCTCTGGATCCATGGGATGGGAGCCAGGAATCCCCAAAGCTCCTCAGGTGCCAGAGGCACCTGGAGAGGTCACAGGTCATGGAATCACTCAGGCTGGAAAAGCCCTTGGAGTCCGCTCCAGGTGCAATCCCGATCCGTGCTGATGCTGATTTTCAAGGAACAGCCCGTACAGGGAATTCTGGCTGGATACAAACCCGGACAATCCCTGGCTGTGCCAGCTCAGCCCCTTCTCCCCTCCCTGCACAGCTCCAGTGGCATTCCAAGGCTATTGAGAGCCAAATCCTGCTTCTCATCCCTGAAAATCAGCCTGAAACTGCCCTGAAATCCAAGAAAACCCCGAATTCCCTCCTCTGGCAGCAGGAGCAGAATCCAGCCCAAAACATTCCAAGTTTCCCGGTGTTGTTTGCGGGTTTTTATAAAAATCAATGTCGTTGACAATTACATAACTGCGAAAAAGCAGCTGAAAAACTTCGGGATGGAGCTTCTATTTTATCCAACCTTTTCTCCATTAATCTTCCCACACAACTGCTGTCACCGTCAGGCTGCCAAAGGAAAATTCTCTGGATCCCTTCAGTTTGGCAGCTCCGCAGGTGGCACTTACCTGCCTCTGCTTCCAGCCTGCCCCACTTCCCCGGATCCCCACGGATACTCCCTGTGCCAAAATAACGGGGATGTCAGTGGGACAGAGCTTCCGCACCCACCCTGGGGCCTCCAGTCCTGGAAATCCACAGGAAGGAGGTGAAAATTCCCAAATTCTCCTGCAGCAGCTGCTGGTGCACGGAGAGGTCGCAGTCACCTGGGATTTCCACGCTGGGAATTGCCTGAATGAAGCCGTGCTGGAATCGCTGGAATGGCTGGCAGCATTCCCACAGAATCTGCGAGGAACTGGAGCAGCTTTGGGGCTGTCAGATTTGATCCTTTGAAGGGATTTTTGACAGGAATTGAAGCTTTTTTTGATGCAGAGGGGGAGGCTTTGCCGCGTGCAGAAAGGGGCTGCTTCCCTCGGGAAGGAGCACGGAATTCTCCCGGATTTCTGCAAAGTCTGGGAGTCTCCCAAGCCTTCCCAGGGAGCAGGATCAGGTCAGCGCTGTTTGTGCTTCCAGGCCCATCCCTCAGGTGCTCCGGGGGTTTTTACAATAATTGCATTTATTGATTCCTCCAAGGTGACCCCGGCGCTCGGCCGGAGCCTCCGGAGCGGGAGCAGGGATGAGCCGGAACGGGAACGTGGCACAGGGACCATCCCAAACCTCTCCTGTCCCCAAAGCCCCCAGCTCTGGTGACCTTCCTGCTGTCACCTCTGGAATCATCCCCACCCCCTGCTCTTCCATCCCTGGCAGTGTCCCAGGCCAAGGACGGGGCTTGGAGCAGCCTGGGACAGTGGGAGGTGCAGCTGGAACAGGGATGGGGTTCAAGGTCCCTCCCAGCCCAAACCATTCCATGATTCCCCACTCGGAGCCAATTACTCCAACCCCGAAATGGGAATTTTTGCAGCAGCAAATTTCCCTGCAGTTCCTGTGCCCCAAATCCCAGGAACAAATGGATTTGGGAATGGGGAGGTTTCAGTGCCAGCTCCAGGGGCTGATCCAGGGACCACTCCAGGGCTGTTCAATCCCAAAAATTCCAGCCCAAACCTCCATGGGGAGACTCCAGAGTGGCCCAGGCAGTTCCATATTTGTTTTCCAGCCAATTCAGGGAATAAAGGAACCTCCAGACATGGTCCTGGCACTGTGGGATCGGAGGCTGATGTGGAGGTGACTCCTTTTATCCTTCAGGATTCAAAACCTCATTTCCCCACGTCCCTCCTGCTGCCATAAAAACAGGGATGTGGCAGCCCCTTGGACTTGAAACATCGCCAGGTCTGAGGAGAAAAGGCTTTTTCCCTTTTCCCACCTGGCTGCCAGGAGAGCCTTCAAGGTCCTTGGAAAGACAAGGAATAAATCTTAACTCAAGGAATTGCTTCCCGAACTTGGTTTGGAAGCCAAACTCCCTGGGAGAGAAGAGTTTTCCATCCTCTCCAGCATCCAAACACGGAGCAGTTTTCCTCTGGATTTGCGAGGTCCAGTGAATTTAACGGGAGGGAAAAGGGCTCAGGAAGGGGGGAATTAGCAGGGAATTGTCTCTCCAGGCACAGGGGGGACATGGAGTGTCCAGCAGGACCCTCCCAGCTGTCCCAGGGTGACCCACAGGCTCCTGTCCCCTGGGAAGCTCCAGGCTCTGCTTTTCCAGGTGCTGTTCCTCTTGGGAACGGGAGCTTTGGGGTCAGGGCAGGTGCAGAGGAGCCTCCAGCCCACTCCAGGCTTCTTTCCATGGGGTTTCCAGAATGATCCCCCAAGACAGGGAGGCTGGGAGCTCCCTCCCGCATCCCCACGGGCACATCCCACTGCCAGATCCAGAGGTGATGCCTAATCCTAAATACGGGTGTAGGTCCTGAATAATCCCAAAGGAAGCTGTAGGAGATGCCCAATCCTAAAGGAAGGTGATGCCCAATCCCACATGGATCAGCTCCCATCCACATCTCGGGACCAAAGCCCTGAACGAGCCAGGTCTGAAGAGCAAAATGAGCTCAGGAGGATTTTCCTGCCCGAGATTCCCTCTGAGTGAAGGCAGGACATCTCCGGGGTGCCACACACGGAGCAGGGAGAGCCTCGGAGCGGGACTGAAATCCCAAGGGAAGCAGGAGCAGCCAAACCACGGCTCCCCCGGGCAGCAGCTCCCAGCCAATTCCAGCCCTTCAGGAACTGGGAAAAAAGGAAAAGGAAAATGAACAGGAGCAGAGAAGCCCTAAAGCCCCGAAGTTCAGAGGTTCAGGGAGAAAATTGGGATGATCTGCGTGTCTGAGAGCCAGAAAATGGATGATATTCAATATTCAATAGTCGATATTTGATATTTAATATTTAGTATTTGTTATTCAACATTCAATATTCAACATTCAATATTCGATATTCAATATTCAATATTCGATATTCGATATTCGATATTCAATATTCAACATTCAATATTCAATATTCAATTTTCAACATTCAATATCCAATATCTGATATCTAACATTCAATATCCAATATCCAATATCCAATATTCCAATCTTCTTCATCCTCCTGAGGATGGAATCATTCCCCAGCCCCTGGATGTGTCCCATGGATTCCCTGTCCCTGCACATTCAGGGCTCCTTTCAAAGCTGCTCTTTCCCCTTTTTCCTGCTGTGCTTCCCCAGGGGCTGCCTGGATCCAGGATAATTCCAGCAGGGAATGGGAGCAGTGCCCCAAAGCTCAGGGACCGTCTGTGTCCCTTCATTGTCACACGGGCTGGAGGGACAGGACACGGGAATGGATCCCAGTGCCAGAGGGCAGGGATGGATGGGAGATTGGGAATTGGGAATTGCTGGCTGGGAGGGTGGGCAGGGGCTGGGCTGGAATTCCCAGAGCAGCTGGGGCTGCCCCTGGATCCCTGGCAGTGCCCAGGCCAGGCTGGACATTGGGGCTGGGAGCAGCCTGGGACAGTGGGAGGTGTCCCTGCCAGGGCAGGGCTGGCACTGGGTGGGTTTAAGGTCCCTTCCCACCCAAACCATTCCATGACTTTTTTATAACCCCTGGACAAAGCTTTGGGGCCCTCCAGGGATGGAGGGGATGCTCCTGGCCAGCCCTGGGGCCTCCAAAATCCACGGAGAGCACTGGAGCGGGAGCTGGGCTGTGCCCAGTTCCTGGGAATTGGCAGGCCCAGGATGCCCATTCCTGAGGGCATCGAAGGAATTCGATACGAGGAGGCCACAAGAACTTTGCTGTTTAATTTGCTCCAAAGAATTCCTGTTCAAATCCATCCTTCCCAAATCCAGAGGTTTTTCATTTGTTTCATTCCCTCCCCTCTTTTCTTCGGCAGGGAAATGGAAAACAGGGGGGAAAGGAGATAATTGGGAGGATGCCAGCTGGGAGATTAAAATAGATCCAAATCCTTCCTCCTCCCTACCTGCAGAAGGAAAAGAAGCAGATATTTAAATATCCGTCTCTATAAACACATTTATTCGTGGATTAGCATTTTATTCCTTTAAGGAAGGCTGGGAATAATGGCTCTGCCAGGAAATACCAATTAAAGCAGACCTCGCTAATTAAGGGCCACGTGACAGCCCTGCCATGTGTGGCACGAACAGAGCCTTACATCCACAGCTGATCCCCAAATTCCGCCCCTGGATCAGCCATGTGTCCCCTCCGAAAACCGGGATGAAGGAGGATTAATCCTTTGGGATGTGCAGGGATCCCCCACGGGCAGGGTCCCCAGCCCAGCCAGGATCTGGCTCCTCCTGAAATCTTCCCAAATAATCCCTCTGTGCAACCCTGGAAAATCCCACCTCATTTCCCGGTGCAATTCCCAAAGGAGCAGCAGCACCTCGGCTCCCTTGGGTGTCTGTTTGATCTCTCCAGGGCTTTTTCCTTTAAACACACACAAGGCCCTGGAAATGAGATATCCAACGTTTCCCTATTTTTTTGTTTTGGAGCAGGGTTATGAAATCCAAACGTTTTTACTCCTCTGGTGCTGCCGGGCAGAAGCGGCAGATCCAGGAATCCTGGCATTATTTATGTGCTCCCAATGTGTTTGGTGTGGATGGAATATTTCACCTCCTGCATTCAAAACAAACGGCCCCAAACCACTGCAGCCCCCGAAATCCCCTCAGGTCCTTGGGAGGAATTCCCAGCGGGAAGCCCAAGCATTTATTTCGTTTATTTGCATGGGAAATAAAACGACCCCAAGGAAAACAACCTCAACCCCTTGGGATGTTTCGGGGGTTCCCCAAAGCTCTGCGGCCCCGGGCTCGCTCTGGGTGGGGTTGTCACATCCTCTGGGATCTGAGGCACAGGGCTGGAATTAGGGCTGGAATTAGGGCCGAGTGGTGGCTTCCATGGAAACCCCAATTTCCAGGCGTTCCGTGGCTTTCTGGCTCCAGCAGGAATTGTTCCTGCAGGGCTTGGGCAGAGCAGGGAATTTTTCCGGAAGGTTTGGGGGGTGCAGAACACGTTCTTGGCTCATTTCACCCCGACCCCAGGAGCTGTGGGGTCACACCCATCCCCAGGGGCTGTGAGGTCACACCCATCCCCGGGGGCTGTGGGGTCACACCC